>NC_047588.1:36822640-37075140 GCF_011004845.1 Esox lucius
TCAAACTCTGAGTCACAGACAGATGAGAACTGATAGATGTGGAACAGCAGACACGTTTTATTCGGACTGTGTGACGTCACAGTTGAAAACGATTAAAGTTTCGCAGAGTGTTTCAACTCAGAGGCAAAACTTTGAGTTTAAGAAGGCTGTAGAGAAAAATGTAATGTCTGAGAGACCGCATGATGTCAGAATCCCACGATGAACGACAATATGATGTGAAGTCAAAGTGGGTGTTTTCAGAGTGGCCCCCAAAGCCCACTCCATCCCATTTTTTCACTGCAAGCCCCTAATCAGGGACTTCATCAAAACAGGGAAACCTGCTGGGTGATACTCTGTGAAGTAGAACAGAGAACCAGCTGGCTCCGGACCTCGTAGGGTAAGAGTTGAGTACCGCTGTCTTACAGAATTCAACAATTCTCAATATCCAACCACATGGTACTGCAAACTAAATGGACTGGATTCGGGTGGGGGGTTGTATAGACTGTTCAACCGGATCTTGCACGATGTCATGCCATTTGGTTTGGCCTGGCCTCCAGTTACATCAAAGGACACGTTGTAGCCTTGGTCACCATGCCTGTCGGTTCGTGTCGGTTCGTGTCGGTTCGTGTCGGTTCGTGTGCTCATTGGGCCATTTTCACTGGATGACGGATGACCATTCGAATGACCATTTGATTGTATATTCATTTATTCCAGACACTTAAAGTTGGAATTACAACAGGGACCCACAAAAAAAAAAAAGCTCGCCCCACTCTGTGGCGAGACCCTGGGTCTGTGCCTGAGAGTGTCCTTTGACCAGCTCACAACACTCCGATAATTACACGCCAGTCCAGGAAGCGCCCAAGAAGAAAGGTAGAGCGCAGGGAGTTTCCCTGTGTGAGTGCACAAATAGAGCCTAACAGAGCCTCCTTCAAAATGAAGAGCTGCTAAATATAACCAGAGGGGCCAGCTAATGAGGAGGACATGCCTCTTCATCCTCAGATACGGTTCTGTGTGTGTAGTGCATACACTACCAATGAAAGGTTTGGGGTCACTTAGGAATCTCCTTGTTTTTAAAAAGAAAAACACATTTTGGTTCAGCATCTAGCCTGCTCGGTGCATCCACGTGAGAGCTAACAAACTCATTGACTATTCATACACGGACACTAATTGCAATTTAAAAAGCCACAGGTGTGGGAAATTCACCTTTAATTACCATTTTCACCTGTGCGTGTGTCACCTTGTGTGTCTGTAACAAGGCCAAACATTCATGGGGATGTAAACTTTTGATCAGGGCCATTTGGGTGATTTCTAAAAAGGAGCCAAACAACTATGTGATAATAAATTACTTCATATGATCACTCTCCTAAAATAA
This sequence comes from Esox lucius, assembly GCF_011004845.1. Classification (NCBI taxonomy): domain Eukaryota; kingdom Metazoa; phylum Chordata; class Actinopteri; order Esociformes; family Esocidae; genus Esox; species Esox lucius. Next base: position 36,823,992 of record NC_047588.1, read on the forward strand.
AAGACAGTTATTCTGCATGATCAGTCATATATTCAAAATCAATGCTAACATTTGACAATTTCTGCCAGTGTAGTCAAACTTATGAGCACAACTGTAAAATGTGCTTCTCTTTCAAAAACAAGGAAATGTCTTAGTGGGCCCCAAACCTTTGAACGGTAGCGTATGCGTACTGTATACCACCATAACTGTTTCTGTGTGTTTAAATAGTGTTCAAACTCTTTCTATATGTTTATATATCAATAGAAATTTTTTTACTGATATAACATTAATTTCCATTTTGCTTTGAGTGATACTGTTCCAAGCTATTAACCTCAAAATCACCTTGGGGGAAAAAAATGCTAAATTGGGTGGAGTTATGAAACATTTTAAAAATGTAGACATTTTTTTTTTGCTGAGGGCTACAGATTTATGCCCCAATGAAAATCCTCAATACGCACAGGTTCCACAACGCATCCTGAGAAGTCAGCATGTGGTTTCCTTTAAATTTCTGACTTGGGATTGGTTTCATTTTAATGTGCTGCTGTCCTATAGTAATCTGTTTCAGGACAGAAGGCAGTATGGATATATGGAAGAAAGGGAGTGTTTTAAATAAAATAACTCTACACTGCTCCCTTCTGGGGATGACAAGAATTACAGTAAAGGCAATAGGAATTCTCTAACTATTAGTGAGGATATCAGAAGCCTAACCCAATTCCTACATCTCTCAACTCTAGCTTCCAGAAACCTCTGTAGCAATGAAAGGACTGAATATACAGAAAATAACTACCTTTAGTTTGTATTACGAATTAGGGTCTAGGGTCTGGAAAGGGCAATTACCTCAGAGAAAATGACAAGAATCCCCCAGCCAAGCTATCTTAAAACAAGGAGATCAGGAGGTGTTCTAAATCCTTAAACATGAATAAACTGTTATTAACAACGATCAACAAAAAGATTGACACATACCTTATTTTGGCATGTGTTTAATGGAGTCAACAAAACAGAACTAGATTGTTTACTAATGGACTGGGCAGCTGTTTGGAGGGAACAGACAACACCTGAATCTCGTGTCTGAGACTCTCACGTCTGGCACCTAAAAAGGCAATGCTTCTTCGTCTGTCTCAAGTCTGTCTCCAAGCCAATTATGTGTTGATTTAAAACCACTGGTTGACGTCCAGCAGACACGCTAAATATGTGACACTTAATAAATAAAAGAGCCGTTCAAAATTCCTCTGGACGTGAACTGCTAAGGTAGCTAGTTGGCCCCGTCCCCAGCGCAAACCATCTAAAAGAGGAGGTGGTGAATGTCTCTGACATGCTGTATGGAGCACAGAAGTACACGTGCACACACACTTACGTGCACACACACACTTACGTGCAGACACACAAACGCAAGTTGAAGCCCACCAGACAAGGAGTTCACAGCAGGTATTACCGAAGGTCTTCTTTAACACGTGTAGATGTACTCTGATAACATTGCCATAACGTTGTGCATAATATTGTGCAGGTCCCCCTTTTGCCCGTTGAGGCTTGGACTCCACTAGACCTCTGAAGGTGTGCACCAAGATGTTAGCAGCAGATCCTTTAAGTCCTGTAAGTTGCGTGGTGGGGCCTCCATGGATCAGACCTGTTTGTCCAGCACATCCCACAGACGCTCGATTGGATATAGATCTGGGAAATTTGAGGCCAAGTCAACACCTTGAACTTGTTGTGTTCCTCAAACCATTCCAGAACCATTTTTGCTTTGTGTCAGGGTGCATTATCCTGCTGAAAGAGGCCAATGCCATCAGGGAATTCCATTGCCATGAAAGGGTGCACATGGTCTGCAACAATGCTGAGGTAGGTGGTACGTGTCAAAGTAACATCCACATGAATGGCAGGACCCAAGGTTTCCCAGCAGAACATTGCCCAAAGCATCACACTGTCTCCACCGGCTTGCCTTCTTCCCATAACGCATCCTGGTGCCATGTGTTCTCCAGGTGAGCGATGCACATGCACCCAACCAACCACGTGATGTAAAAGAAACCATGATTCATCAGACCAGGCCACCTTCTTTTGTTCCGTGGGCCAGATTATCAGTGTTATTCACTTTACCTGTCAGTGGTCATAATGTTAAGGCTGATCGGTGAACAAAAGCCTTTCCAAGGTAACACTCAGTGAAGTGGCATTATATGAACATACTTTGTTCTCATACAGCAACACATACCCCCCCCACACACACAGCTGCTAGTCCCCGATTCATCAGGCACATCTACAGTGTGTCATGAAACACGGTTCAAAGGGGCAAACACAAACAGTTGTGGGGTGGGGAGGGGTGTTCCCTGCTCGCCGTCCTTCAGCTCCCAGTTTGGGCCTCAGATCCCATGGGGGGGAGGGGGGGGGGGTCCATGGAAACATTCCAACGTTGGAATTCGGGCCAGGCAGAGTTGTGAGAACCCCCTGAGCCGGCAGTGTCCCTAACCGACCTTTGACCTCTCTCCCAGTTCTCACCAGAACCCTCCCAAATGTACTCTTCCGCTCTCTCTCTCTCTGTTACGTAACACACTACATTATGGTAGGCACGTGAGCCTGGGGGTCTGTGAATATTAACAACTGGGGTGTGGTGAAAACCAAGCCTGCCGCTACGCAGTATTTGGGGAACGTGTGTCTTTTATTTCACACCCTTTCGTTCGGTGTTCTCTTTCACTCCCTCTCACTCCGCCACTCTTTCTTTGTTTCTATCCCCTTTCCTTCTCTCTCGCATCTCATCCTGATTCATGTTGTATTGGGACTCACGCAGGTCATGGTAAAACCAAATGACCCCTGGTGACCGTGTCTGGTACAGACTGTACTGCACAGCCATGCTTATCAGATTGGGTCAAAGAAAAAAGTGAATCAAAGATTTCCTTGAAAAAACCACTACAGAAGCTGTCTGCGTCTATACGGAAATCCAATGTTGTTTTACCTAACCCCGTCTTTAAGAACTCGAACAATAAGAAAGTGAAGGCTTTGAATTTGAAAATGAAAAATCCAGAACACATGCCCCTGCCCGGGACAATGCTCCATAAACGTCCACTCCAGTGAACACGGACACAGCAGTATGTCGCCAAAACAAAGCGTGACAGATGACATCTTTCGGCATGCTATTTCAGGCAGCGTAAAACATCCAGTGGTTTAAAGAAGCGGCCGTCTTATACTTGACGCAGGGGAACACGGTCGGCAAGCCTCGCATCATCCCTGCGTCGGTACACAGGCGCGCGCCTACGTGACAGAGATCACAGCGCATCGCAGAACACTTGGACATGTGTACAGAACACCAGAGGCCCCGTCAGCCCGGTACATCCAGATATAAACACTGGGCTAACCGAAGGATGTTGCCCATCTTAGCCGCGCTTTACCGTCATTACCCAGCAATGCACTGGCGTGATTACCCAGCCATAGCTTGTGTTGGTTTTGTGTGTGTGTGTCTGTGTGTGTGTGTGTGTGTGTGTGTGTGTGTCTGTGCGTGAGATGTCAGAGGCCTTGACTGATGAGCTTGTTTTTACGTGTGTGTGTGAATTATTACGCAGTATGAAATATTTTGAATACATGTCTGTTTTTGAATACCGTTGTGTTTCACCATTCTGCTGTTGTGCTCTCCCGCTCCCTCCCTTTGTCAACCCCACCCCTCCATCTCTCCCTCCCTCCATCTCTCCCTCCCTCCCTCTTTCCCTCCACTTTCTCTCTCTTTTCTGCCCCACCACCCTTTGGGATTGTTAGCTAAACATGAGGGCACGTGTTAGGAATGCACTAACCATCGTGCTGTTTTCCTACCGCGTGTGTCTCCAGGCATGGGGGTGTGGAAGTCCGGTCGGGGGACCTTACTGCTCCGGAGGACCAGCGGCATCAACATGACTCACCCTGTGGACATCCCCTCAGTGGCCAGAGCTTCCAGATCAGAGCTCACGTCGGACTCCGCCGTCCCCAATTCACTGGGTCCAGAGACCAACACCAGCAGAACTACTAAGCCGGCTCGGTTATGAACCCCCTGCGTGCAGTATTTCTCCAGCACGGTCCTGTAATCTCAGCCCACGTCCTTCTCTGTACAGACCTCACCTCAGTCAGTTTATACGCACTGGTGTCGACCAAGTTAAAGCCTCAAGTCATCTGGTCTGCCTCCCATAACACATCATCTTACTAAAATCACATAGTATTTAAAATATAATATCCCTATGTTGATTGAACCACCTCATTACTGTAGAGTTATTTATGACCATCTTCCCACAGGCCGCTGCCTGGTTTACCCTGACAGCACCAGCAAATGCAGAACAACGTCATCAGTTTGAAACCCTTCAGAATCCAAAACAGATATATGAATCTGCACTGAAAACCGAGTTGTTGTCAATAAACTAGCTATACGCACACACACGCACGTACATTTGGTCATATTTCCACACAAACAAGAGCTAGTCCACTCTTGTAGTGATGTATGGCTGGATTCATTTCAGCCTCCGATAATCAAATACCAACTCCTGCCAACCTAATAACGAATAACAAGGTTATGGGGAAGCAAATAAACTGCAAGCAGTGACATGAGGTGGAATGCAGTGGTGAGTCTTCAGGGATCTTTTTATTTTGGAGGGGGGGGGGGGGGGGGCGTGGCAAGGGCAGCAAGGGTTATGTCCCTAAGAATGTAATCAATCAGTAGCTATTGGGAAAAAAATATAAAATATCCACTTCCTCTACACACACAAACACACACACACATGCACACACGTGCACAAACACACATCAAGCATACAAGAGGCCAACTAAAACAGGACTGTTGCCATCACTCTAAAACCCACGGATCCATGTTGTTACAGATTAGCCTACTTACTGGGGCTCAACCAGAGTGAGAGAACAGAAAGCATGAAACCAAACATCTGCACAGGCAAGTGATCCGATGTTGTGAGTGCTAACTTGTGGTCTTTCTGCTTCCTGCACTCAGTAGGTCCTTCCCTCCAGCTGCTTTCCTCGGGGAAATAAAGCCACTGTTGTCCTTGAAAACCAGGTTGGGTTTACACAAGACAGCCACGATAGCCCCCCTGAGTTGCTCTTTGTGCATGTGTTTGTGTGTGCGTGTGTATCTGAGGGTGCGTGTGTGTGCGTGTGTGTGGGTGTGTGTACGTGCGTGTGCACTTTCTCTGTTCCCAGTCATAAAGGCTGTACGTCAGTGTGTGTTTTACATGTTCACTCATCAGCGTTTAAGTGGCTAATCAGCTGCATTAACGGCGTGATAACGGCCTCTGGGGCCGGCCGTCTTGGCAGGGGGGAGGAAGGGGGGAACCTGAGAGGACATTTCACAAAATGCATCCCCCTTCCGACTCGCTGTACCGCGTCCGACTCCCGGCCGGAGCGGGAGTCGCTCCGCCATGGGGTCGCCTAGCAACCCCGAGAAATAAATGAATCCTGTTACAAATATCCAATACCGGTAACTGTTTGAGTTAACACATTCGTAGCTCTTAGAAGCTGGAACGAGGCCCGGCATCTCAGTGGGCCAGACATGGCGTCCGGGCCGGCGTGCTTCACACCGTGTCAAAGGGGGACTGTGTTCGTTTTGGAACCGAGCTTCCCCCGGGACCACTCAAAACAAGGAAGTGAAATAATTAGCATGTGGAGTGAATGAGGAGGATTCTGACCAGCAAAATATAGTTGTTGATTCAAAAACAAAATCTGCCTTCCCACAGTAAAGTAGCTATGTATGTTTCTGGACAATGTCCTTTGGTAACTAGCTAGTTCGCCAGTGGAATACACCATGGAATCCATATTTTTATTTTTCTGGAATTCTTGCCTGAAAATAACGTGGTAGTAACAAGTTGCAACGATCGGTTTCTAAACAACGACACAGTTTTCATCCAGTTTATTTGGTGGTCGACATTCTAATCTGCCACGGAATCGACCTCGCAGCCCTAACCGTGTGAGGCTGGGAGAGACCGTGTACTCTGGTGATATACTGTAAGCAGCCCTAACCGTGTGAGGCTGGGAGAGACCGTGTACTCTGGTGATATACTGTAAGCAGCCCTAACCGTGTGAGGCTGGGAGAGACCGTGTACTCTGGTGATATACTGTAAGCAGCCCTAACTGTGTGAGGCTGGGAGAGACCGTGTACTCTGGTGATATACTGTAAGCAGCCCTAACTGTGAGTGTGTGTGAGGCTGGGAGAGACCGTGTAACCTGGTGATATACTGTAAGCAGCCCTAAGGCGGAACCAGGCTACCCTTCAGATCAACCCGTCATAAACAACTGTTTCTTGTTGATTGATTGATTGAAAAACCCCTGCCGGCGCCATTGCCCCTGTGGAAAACACACTGAGAGAGAGTAACAGACACACACACTAAAAGTATAACACACTCTTCAGATATAACACACACACCCAAACAAACGCACAATAGGTAAAACACACACACAATACAGATATAACAAACACACAATACAAATACAACACACACACACACACACACAAATTACAGGTATAACACACAAACACACAATACAGATACAAAACACACACACACCCACAAATTACAGGTACAGATATGACATACACACATGCTAAAGACACTGCAAAACACACACACTGCCGCACTCTCTCACACACTTCACTCTGCTCTGTAAACATGAAAACACACACAAGCACACATATCAATCAACACAGCTGCCATTTCCCAACCCAGGCAGGGTCTACAACAGTAGTAAAGAGGCGAGCCCCCCCTCCCCCCATTCAATGCAAAGTGCTTTGAGAAAACTCATTAGTCTTTACTACGATACCTTGGCAGTCTATGCGCCATTGTGGCCCCGCGTGTCCTAACACTTAAAAAATGACAAGAGTTGTTCGAGTTTGCGTGCAGGGGAAACGGAATCGCAGCCCACTGTTTAAGGGCATTTATATACAACGTGCCGAGAGAGAGCGCGAGAGAGAGAGAGCAAAAGAGAGAGAGAGAGAGAGAGAGAGAGAGCGAGAGAGCGAAAGAGAGAGAGAGAGAGAAAGCGAGTGAGAGAGAGAGAGAGAGAGAGAGAGAGAGAAAACAAATCATTCCATGTCAAACAGATCTCAAACCCAGACCAAAAAAGGTAATGCAGAAACCAAACATCGGTTTTATTGCCCTTACTCACTCCTTGGACTCCCCAAGCCAATTCCCTGGATGTCAACACACGGTTCCGGAGACACACATCAATCCACAGCAGATACATGTACAACCTCTTACCGACATGTCCACCTACAGCAGAACCATGGATATGACTACAACCATCAAGTTAGTAACTGAAGTAAATGCTCTTACCAGTTCATAGTTAGCGGCAGGGACACAGGCCGAAGACACCTGGAAAAGAGGAGGGATACGGTCTTGAGTCCTGTGATGCTTAACGTAGAACTGTATTTAAGTACAGACAGGAAGTAAGCAGCCAATCGGTACATAATTCCAACCCCCCAAATGACCGGTGTGATCCAGTGGTTTTGCCTCAATGCTTCATTAATGCACATTGTGCACCAAAAAAAACGCTGTGTACATGTGATGAATGTGGTTCAAATGTCTTAATAAAGTTACAGCACACATGAGAGCATTGATAGTGTAGTTGTCCTGTAAACTTTACTGTTCGCAACAACATAAAGCTTGCTTAATCACATTTGACCCAAGATGAGAAACCTGAAAACAAGATGTCAGTATCAAACATTAATGGGCAATCTAATAACACAGTCAATTTCAAACAGTAACAATTTGGACCAAGGGAAAGGTAGCTGAACCGCCGACTTCCAGCAGCAGTTAACTAGCTTATCTTCGCACCAGAAAGTCAATGATGTTTAAAGGCGATTGTAGAGCCCACTGGAACCCGTGACCTGCCTGGCTCAGTGATAACCACTAATCCGATTAGAGCTCCAATGGCTGCTAGCTACAATCAATCCTAGCGATCCGAGCAGAAAGCAGAAGCACGAGGACTTCGTGGGCGTAAACAGGAAGGGGATGATAACGAGGTACGCAAATAGAACATGGAGATGAACCGTTTACACAAAGTCTAATGAGGAACATCGGCCAGACCTCTTTCTGGCATTGCTTTCCTGTAAAAGTCTCGGTTTCCCTAGGTAGCATTGCTTTAATGTTTTCATTATTGGGGTGTTCATGCCCCTTCTCCCCATTCTCTAGTGCTGAAGGGTCAATTCTGAGCTATCTGGGCTGTTAACCTCTAAAAGCACTGTTATACAGACAGGACAATCCTTGACTAATTGTGCCGTGCACTGTGAACAGAGAATAACTTCTGGTTCCCTGGGGTCTGTTTTAGGTTGATGTTAAAGCTAGCGTGTTATTTTCTGTCCACAAAGAAATAGTGATTCTGTGTCTAATAAAATAAACTACCTACTTTACAAAACTCTCTCCAATCGCCAGAACTCACCAAAGACCTCACCAAAACTCCCTAAAATGCAAGAAGGATTTATTTCCCACAATTCCAAGCATCATGAATAAATAAAATGGTACAAGTGTGTCTATGCAGAGAGTAAATAAAGGATATTTCTACAGCAATACAGAGCAATTCAAACACTGAGCATGCTACTTCTTTGTACTGTAGACTAAATCCTTATTCGATGGCTCAGTTGAATTCAAAATACAAGAGAGTACCGACTCAAGCCTTAACTCTATTAATTCTGTTTGCTTTTAAAATGTGTTGGTAAATCAATGCATTTCCTTCATGAAGTTATATACTGAATTTATAGATTTTTTTTTAAGATGACTTCAACCTTAAAACTTTTACAGTGGTTGCAAATTACAAGTGTTACAAACGCACTTAACCAGGCCATCTTAAACTAAATAAAGTAATAAGGCGCTGACAGACAAAATAATTCCTTACCCCAGCACACTTTTACGGGTGACTGACCAGAAGAATAAACTAAAAGGAGCACTCAGCTCTGCATTGATCCAAAAAATGCATTTGCAGGAAACAAACAGGCTTAAGTTTTTAACTTGAAACTCCTTCATCATGCCCTTCAGTCCCTACACCAAGGCTATCTGAAGATCCACAAGAAGCTCAGTGTCAACAAGATGTTTTCAGGCTAGCAAATGACACTGTGCATTCATAGTGTGACTAATACAACTAACAATTCAATTCGGCAAGCTCTACACTATACACATAATGTCTGTGATTGTATCAAGCTAAAGGCACCACAGGGTAGAAAGTTGACTTACTGGTTTCAAAAGATTATACAGAATTTGACTGATTCAGACCCGGGAACACAAGGTGAGGTCAATTAACTAACAGAAAAAAACAAGTCTTGGTGCTCCTGCCCACCAAGACTAAAGTTAAAAGCTGCACAATTTTGTCAAAGTCTTTGTTGTTCTGGTGGCCATTCCTCAAATCCCAGATGGAGAAAAGGAATGCTGACCGTAAACAGGAAATCATTATCTGATACCAGCAAAGAACAGCTACTTGAAACCAACCAAAAAGGTGCACAAATGAGTGAATAACTGAACCGGCCACAGGAGGACTGCTCCATGGAATGACTCTAGTCCCATGGCTGCAGATACAATGTTGTGGTGCTGGGAGTTGATGACTGGTTCAAGTCCCTTTCACGACTGTCCATGTCCGTATATCAGCATCTCAGCCCCTTCCCCCAACAATGGCAGTCAGCTGCCCCCTTTACCATCGCCACTATGTTTCTCCGCTCATCGTTGGGCTCCCGGGGGGCCTTGAGAGTATCTAACCCCAGCTGAAGTGCGTCCCCCCCTGGCCCGACCCATCTCATTGTCTGGCCCCTACTTCACCCCTAGTTCCCTGGTGCTGACAGCTACGTCCACCCGCAACCAATAACTACTCCGACACCTTGTGCGGTTCACCCCTCGAAACTGCCCTTTACCGCTCGTCCTGTGCTCCTCCATGACCCCTTTGTTTAGTTTAAGGAATTTCCCGAATCGACGCTAATACTGAGGGATGTGTTGCCCAAGGCTGTCATCAGTGGTAGATGTGGTGGGGCTGGCGATGGAAATGGAAAGTGCTCTTTTGTTCGCAATCATTAACACTTTAAACTGGCTAGCGGCTAAGGCTAATCTCAGAGTCCGTCCTAACTGGCAGATCAACTGGTTCAACAGTGTGACGATGGGAGAGACGGGGAACTGACCACAGTGCTAGTGTTCTGGGATTTGGAGGGCATTTATTAAAAAAAAAGTAGAAGAAACTGGATGGAGCTGATAAAAAAAAACAAATGCACCTTTTCTCTCTTCCTCTCCCTGCTGCCGCGAAGGTGCCTGCCTGGGGGCTCTTTAAACTCCCCCCAATCAAGGGGTGGTAGCCGAGCTGCGCTTAGATATTCTGGAATCTTCCGGAAGCTACCAGCCGTTTCTGTTCGGGGCCTTGGTGTGACACTGATTTGTGGGGCGTGGGTGCACTTGCGCCACAACGCATACGATGAATCACAATAATCTCAGTTTCACAAACACTGCTCAACGGTTGCCCTGAACTACACATACATTAAACATGAAGTGACAAACATTCATGAAATAAGTGTAATTTAATAGACTCCCTTAATAGGGAAGTGAGGCATGAGACCAGAAAACATCGTATTATCTATGCGAAAGGGCAAGCCGGTCTACTCAAACAGTACCTACAGTCAAGAGGTGACATTTCTAACACAACCTCAACTGTGTATCAGTTCAAATGAGATGAATACATTTGGCCTCATGATTTTGTAACTATGTCTTCCATTGACCTCTTCAGGCGACAACAATGACTCCTAACAGCTAACCCAGACAGAACGTAGGAGGTCCATTGCAAATAACTCATATTCTAGCCAAGTAGCCATATGTGCTACCAGTCTGTGGTTGCCAGTGTGCTCCCATGTGAGGAAGGCAGCATCAAGCCTGGGGACTCCAACAGGCTCAAAGAAATGGTGAGGAAGGCCAGCCATGTTGTCAGAACAAAACCGAACAGCCTGTAGGCGGTGGCAGAGAGGAGTATGGTGAAGATCAACTCCATCCTAGACAACCCCTCCCATCATCAATATGACGATTTCAGGCTGGGGAGCAACTTAAGCCAACCCCACCCCCCCTCCCCCAGGTGCAGAGCAGTGCGCTTCAGATGTTCTTTTGTGCCTACAGCCTACAGTACATTACTGCCTATGGGGACTCTGGACTTATAACTCTACCCCCAAGCCACCCCCACCACCACTCTGAACTCATAACTCTACCCCCAAGCCACCCCCACCACCACTCTGAACTCATAACTCTACCCCCAAGCCACCCCCACCACTGCTCTGAACTCATAACTCTACCCCCAAGCCACCCCCACCACCACTCTGGACTTATAACTCTACCCCCAAGCCACCCCCACCACTGCTCTGAACTCATAACTCTACCCCCAAGCCACCCCCACCACCACTCTGGACTTATAACTCTACCCCCAAGCCACCCCCACCACTGCTCTGAACTCATAACTCTACCCCCAAGCCACCCCCACCACCACTCTGAACTCATAACTCTACCCCCAAGCCACCCCCACCACCACTCTGAACTCATAACTCTACCCCCAAGCCACCCCCACCACTGCTCTGAACTCATAACTCTACCCCCAAGCCACCCCCACCACCACTCTGAACTCATAACTCTACCCCCAAGCCACCCCCACCACTGCTCTGAACTCATAACTCTACCCCCAAGCCACCCCCACCACTGCTCTGAACTCATAACTCTACCCCCAAGCCACCCCCACCATCACTCTGAACAAATAACTCTACCCCACAGCCCCCCCACCACCACTCTGAACTCATAACTCTACCCCACTGCCCCCCCACCACCACTCTGAACTCATAACTCTACCCCACAGCCCCCCCCATCACCACTCTGAACTCATAACTCTACCCCACTGCCCCCCCACCACCACTCTGAACTCATAACTCTACCCCACAGCCCCCCCCACCACCACTCTGAACTCATAAGAAGGGACTAAGAAGAGGAAGACGTCTCAATGGATTTGGAGGTGGAGAACAGCAATGTGTGATGTAGAGAACAACAGGTGAGCCTTGGTGAATAAAAAAAAAACATGCAATGAATAGTGTTACACAAGGACAATAGTCCTCTGTCTCTCTCTAGTGTCATCACTGGTCTCCAGCGGCTGCCCATGTCATCATGCCCACCTGCGGGCTTACAGGACAGCCTATACAGTCCGCTGGAAGACAGACCTGCTACACTTACAGTAAAGCAGGCCGAGTGTGGACAGAATGTTTCCCGGCCTGTCTAGTTAACAGGCGGGAACAACGTGAAGCCTTTGTCAAGGACTCGGTGCGCGGAGGCGGCGGACCACCCGTGAGCGCGTGAGTAATATAATAAAGGGTATTTGTGGCACGGCATTCCGCGCATGCTTGTGTTGACGGCGTCAAACCGAGGTCCGCTTTGGCCGGCTACAAATGGCTGCTCTGTCGCTACTGGATACCGATTGCCCATGGCTTAAGAGCGATGTACTGAGAGCGCATAGCTAATACAGCTAGGCCGCAAGAGATGCATGGATCCGTTCTGGCCCACGAGCACCCAGTGTGCGACGACTTGCTCACAACACGCGGTCCACGCTGCACCTTCAATCAAACCGTTTTGGTTTGCTCCACTGGGGCTGACAGACCGCTCGGCGTCAGAGCTGTCTCTGCTTTCCTAGTCCACAGGTGCCCGTAGCGCTGTGTCCACCCGGGTTTGCACTCCAGGGGGTTAAGGTGGCCATGAGAAGCCCAGTGGGGGAGGCAAGGTGGCCCATCGGCACTTAACCTTCCCAAATTCTGGCTTTGAGGGACCAGCAAACAGGTCCTGAGTGCTGCAATGTTCATCCAGACCTAATGCAGCCGTGCATCTGGCAGGACCTTGTCTTAACAGGCAGTGTGCAAATTCAATTTTCTCGTCATAACCAAACACAGAGGTCCTTCCAGTTCCAAGGCCTGTGAGTGTGCAAGACGGGGTTAGGTCCCTTTTCATTTGGTATAAACAACGCAGAAGAGAGTTAAGTCCAATCACTGGCCCAGGTGCTCTCACTCATTCTTCCCCTTCTAAACCTGCCCTCACTGGAGCAGCAGCCACACATTCCTCTTCGCATTTTTCATTCGCTCTGCAATTTGGAACATCTTCTGCCGACTGCCAAGTTCGGATTCGTCCCAAATGGACTGCGTAACATTATTCCCTGTCTTAGTAAATGCATAAACACACTTCATAACAAGTCTCACTGTTTCATCACCTGTCTCACTCCTTCAAAACAGCATCAACAAACCCAAGGCAAAGCAAGGCAAGTTTATTTTTATAGCACAATCCATACCCAGAGGCAATTCAAAGTGCTTTACATTACTAGGCCTCAAAATAAAAAATAAACTAACATCAGGCATACTAGACAAACCTTTTCTGCATAAAATACAAAACATACAAATTATACATTACATTTAAGAGGGCTGATTATTAATACATTCATTATATTCCCGACGCAAATTCCACTGGCTTACTCTTATTTACAAAACCCTCTTAGGCTTCTCTCCCTGTCTTCTGGTGCATTGTTTTTATACTGTCTGCTGTCAGGTCTATGCTTATCATGTATGTTTAGATCATGTTGGTCTTCTGGTGCATTGTTTTTATATTGTCTGCTGTCAGGTCTATGCTTATCATGTATGTTTAGATCATGTTGGTCTTCTGGTGCATTGTTTTTATATTGTCTGCTGTTAGGTCTATGTTCATCATATGTTTAGATGATGCTCTGCTGTCTGAATATCTTTTTTGTAGTTTAGCGTTGTTTCTTATGTGCCGCTTTTAATGTTTCTAAATAGTTGCCCCATAGTTAAGTTTTGGTTTAAATGTGATGGTGTTGATGTTTCTTGATATTTGCTTCATAGTTTTGTGTTGGTTTAAATGGGAACGTTTCATGGTTTATTAGTGTTCTTATGTGTGCACGGTTTGTCGCTTGTTAGTACTATGTTGTTCTTGTAGGTTTCTGTCTGTGTTGTCCATCCTTTTGATTTAATCCCTACACCCCTTCCCCACAGGAGGCCTTTTTTTTACCTCTTGCAAGGCCGTAGTTCAAAACAAGAATTTGTTCTTAACTGACTTGCCTGGTAAAATAAAGGTAAAATAAAAATGTATAAAGAATACCCCCATGGACGTTTTATAGTGTAGCATCTCATGAAATGTTATAACAGCATTAGAGTTGTACAATGCCCAATACTACGTGTGTCAGACAGAACTCTGACAATTCTAATGGAAATGACACAGAAGCTGAATGCAGGCAATGCAGGCCTTTCCTCCTCGACAATCCTTAAGAGCCACGCGAAACGTGAATGCAGGCAATATATCAGTGTCTGGTAAGAGCGAGAAAACCAGGCAGAGGGGCAGAAAAGAGAGATGGGACAGAGGTGAAAGAAGAGGATGAAATACAGCAGGTTCTGACACACTAAATCCCTGGCCATGTTTATTCTCCCTGGCGAGGACTTCAACAAGCCGCCTGTTCATTCTCACTCCATCTTTGTTTGGCAGAACAACTGTCATGCAGCCGGGAGAAGCCTTGCATTGTTCCTCTTCTTACTGTGCACAGCCAGGTCAGCCTTTCTCTAGACAACCTGACAACTCTTCTTCACCAATGACCTGATTTACACCGTTATGCTGTTTTCATTGTCTGGCAAATGGACAGCAACTGATCCCAGATATTTTCTTTTTGCGACCATAGCGGTTATCAAGACAGGACAAACAGATTCCCGATCTGGCTAAGAATGCATAAGGCTGAAAGGGAGAAAGCAGAGGGAGACCTAGAGGTACAAGAGAAACGAGCGCCATGAAAAGCTTGGCATCTGAACAAGAATAAAAACGCCAATGTCCACACGATCAAATGAATCGGTCAGGATGTTGTAACATCAGTTAAAGACTAGATTACAAACCTCCTATTACCCTAAGCTGTACAATACCATAAATCCATTTGACTGTGGCAGCCTCAGTCAAGGCCAGGAAGGCGGTAGTTGCTCTCTCTCTGGGAGCTGTGACATGCTAGGGCAGGCTGGAGCTGACAAGCAGCCATGATGGCATTTAGCACATCAATGGAGAAGAGTTACGGGGCTGCAGAAAGCACATTGGCAGGGAGTTGGGCTGGTTTGAGTGCTTCAGGTCTAGCAATGGAGACATGGCGACAAGCAGACAAACTGACAGAAAACATGACTTATCTACTGTATCAAAGTACAGTCCTTCTGTGGACACCCTCATTCTGTGTCTCACACACACATTCAATCATCATTGTCATCATCATCCTTATATTCACAATGCATGCTGACAGTACACACACACACTCACATTGAATCATTATCAGTTTTTTTTCACACAATCTGTCACTCATTCAGAGCAATACTGAAAGATCTCCAGATATCACCATCACTGTTTTTCATTTCCAGTCAGATATGGAAATGTCAGTGGGGAGAGCAAATAAACCATTAGGGGAGTTCCAACTTTCAATATGTGTTTGGGACCTGTCTGTGTTTGGAAATGTCCCTTACAAAATGCAGTGGTAACCCAGATTGTCTTCAGAAACAAACACATAGCACTGATCATAACACTGACCATAACACTGACCACAACACTGACCACAACACTGACCATAACACTGATCATAACACTGACCACAACACTGACCATAACACTGACCATAACACTGACCACAACACTGACCATAACACTGATCATAACACTGACCACAACACTGACCATAACACTGACCATAACACTGACCACAACACTGACCATAACACTGATCATAACACTGACCACAACACTGACCATAACACTGACCACAACACTGACCATAACACTGACCATAACACTGACCACAACACTGACCATAACACTGATCATAACACTGACCATAACACTGACCACAACACTGACCATAACACTGACCACAACACTGACCATAACACTGATCATAACACTGACCACAACACTGACCATAACACTGATCATAACACTGACCATAACACTTATGTAGCCCGGATCCTCGGTCAAAGGTCATATGTCATCACCATCACTCTAAGACGTTGACCCCCATACACACGCACTACTGCCGCGTAGGTTCAATTCCAACTTACTGGTATTGCTGCAAATACTCCTGTCTTTCACAGTTTTCCGACAGCACATAACATGCCTGCAAAAATATATCTACAAAAAAAGGGAAGAGGTCAGTAGAGATCATCACTGCTATTCTATGACAACACACACACATATCCCTTGTATTGGTGGCATTGGTACGGAGGGTAAATATCTGCCACAGGGCGGACCCAGGCCAGGCATGACGCTTCCTGCCTTTATTCCACTCCGACATCAATCAAAGCAGGAAAAACAAACAGGAACACAAGGGCTTTCTGCTGAAACCGTGGAAACAGCTAGGGCCTGCTTTCCATAAACATTCCAGCGGGAGACTCTGGGCATGATAAGAGAGAGACTGCCCTCACGGGAGGGAGCACACCACTGGCTCGCACCCACGGTTCCCGGGGAGAACATACTTCACATAGCATTCAGAGAGTCTGGAGGCCTGGCAGGAAGATGGAGAGTGGGGGGGGTCACACGTACGCTGGCCTGTTGATGACGACGGTGATGACGACGAAGATGACGCTGTTTAGCGGGATGGGGCAAGTCGAGAGGGTACCTTCCCCCTTGGCCCACTGCAGATTGCCCCACTGCAGATTGCCCCACTGCAGATTGGCCCACTGCAGATTGGCCCACTGCAGATTGGACCACTGCAGACTGACCCACTGCAGACTGACCCACTGCAGATTGGCCCACTGCAGATTGGCCCACTGCAGATTGGCCCACTGCAGATTGGCCCACTGCAGATTGTCACACTGCAGATTTTCACACTGCAGATTGTCACACTGCAGATTGTCACACGGAGACACTGTGTCTGCCGCTAACAGAATGGCCCCATGCAATAGGCGCCCCACTTCGTTCAACCTGCGCAGAGCGGCTAAGGAACAACAGAGGTGTCACTGCGAGACAGAACAGAGGGAGTGCTGTCAGTTAGCTGAGCACAGAACACAAAGCAGAAACTTTAGCAAACACCTCCTCCACACCAACATACCAGTATCACAGGACACAGAAGACCTGGGCTCTGTTTCCCAACCTGACCCACTAACAGCATAGTGAACACCTCCTCCACACTGACATACCAGAATCACAGGACACAGAAGACCTGGGCTCTGTTTCCCAACCTGACCCACTAACAGCATAGTGAACACCTCCTCCACACTGACATACCAGAATCACAGGACACAGAAGACCTGGGCTCTGTTTCCCAACCGGACCCACTAACAGCATAGCGAACACTGACAACCATTGATGTGTACTCAACCTCAGTCAATTCTCAATGTACTTCCATTCCAATGGGCTTGCAGAAAGCAAACTACAGACTCCATAAACCTCCCTATGAACTTGGTTTATGACACAGCATTCTGGGGTTCGTCAGATAACTCTCGTGCTATAAGAGTAAAGGTGTACTGATGTGAACTGGGCACCGCGTCTGACAGACGGGCTCCCAAGAAAGTCAGACGGGTGTTGTCGGTTCTACCATGACGGTGGGACGCGGTGGAAGATACAAACTGACACCCGCCATTCAATCGGACAGAACCGGCAACCATCAGGGCTGCCCTCCCACTGACATCATCCGAGACAATGTCATATGTAAACACACGGCTTCAAGCCTGAAAGATGCAAACAGAAACAGGGTCTTGTCCTCCTTTTCTTCTCCTCTTTTCCCCCTTTGCTCTGTCACCGCTGGTCAACAATGAGCCATTATGTGAGAGGAGACGGCAGCCTAGACAGCAGAGTAATGTTGGTGAAATGGGCTGGTGGCGGTCTGGGCGGTGTGCTCCCCATTAGGCGGCCCTGGAGGATGTGGCCCTAGAGGATGTGACCTGGAGGATTTGGCCTGGAGGATTTGGCCTGGAGGATTTGGCCTGGAGGATTTGGCCTGGAGGATTTGGCCTGGAGGATTTGGCGAGACACTGGTCCACGGTCAGTTCTGTGTACACTGAGGCATATGTCTGTTTAGTTACTGGTCGTCATGCGTACGGTTGTCATCTACACTGTTTCACTTCTATTAAGGGCAGAATACACAGAACGTTGACACACAGTTACACACCATGGGTGGACAGCTCATAACAAGACAACAGGCGTGACTGGTGAGTGTGTAATGTAGATATTATGGCGGCCGTTTAGTCGGTCTGGAAGTGGCTTAAGGCGGCGAGGCGAGCATGACCGCGCGAGGCCAGTGGGTGTGTACATGTATTCAATACCAGAGGGAAAGTGCAAGGACAGACATTTGAAAATGTATTGAGATTGATAATCTTTCATTTGGCTGGTTTTTTATAAGTGTCTAATTGCAAGGGGGTAGAAGCTGAGTAGTTTGGTTTTGGGGCACTGGTCTGACATGTGCTAATACTGAGGATGGTCTACAACCTGGGTGGCTAATTCAGGGTCTTCCTCTCTCACCACCTCTTTTTTGGAGGACCATGTCCAGCTTGCCAACTGGTTTTGGAGGACCACATCCTGCTTGCGGCCTGGTTTTGGAGGACCCCGTATGGTTGGCTCTGGTGATGAACTTGGCCTTTATCTCGACTCTCTGAAGCACCTTGGGACCGAGGGCGGTGCAGTTTCCATAACAAGCAGTGATGCAGCCTGTCAAGATGGTTCTAGATGGTACAGCTCTGGAACTGTTCTAGGACTCTGGCCTGCGGCAAATTTTTCCAGCCTCTCAAGGAGCAAAGAACCTCGTCACGCTGGCTTGTTGTGTGTGCAGAGGAGAGATAGAACAACAGACTGCAGATGCCCTGTCATGCTTGCCATTGGATACCTACAGCTGACTTCTGAGCATGTTAGCACCTTAGCCAATGTGTGAGCGAAGCCCTGTGACGGCCCTCAGAGACTCTCACATCGGTGGTCTCTGGAGGGAAGCACATCTTGAACTAATTAAACAGGACTCCATGAGGATATGCATTGCTTCCATACAGATAGGCGTGGATGTCTGTGAGTCTCTTTAAAGAGGACAAAGAGTAATTGGGGATTAGACTGTCATCTGGTTACAATGACATTCCCAGACCCAGTAACTACGGGGGCCCCAGGCCATGACACCAGGTCATTTATGAGAGATGTCCCATGTCAAAATGTCTCTGTAAACCATCACAGAGCAGAACGCTTGGAAACCTTAAGCCCCAAACACGTTTACAAAGTAACTTCTACCAGATCATAACAAATCTCCATGCTTTGGATGATTTACATAATCACGATAATAAAGAACCAAGAACCCGTGTACGTTCCTCTGGGAGATTAAAATGATGGACCTCTGTGTTTTACGTGCAGGAATCAAACACACCCACAAACGGAACCTAAACACTGAAGGCAGACACGGCAGGCCATCCATCATGTCCACGCTCCCGCCTGAACACACACACACACACACACACACAGGGCCACAAACGTATACCGACTATCCAAGAGAAGCACACTGTACAACCTGGTGGGTTTGTATATCAGGGCAGGGTAAAGGCACGGGAAAGGCAGGAGGCATGCAGACGGTGCTGCTAACATAGGCAACAGGAATGCAAACAAAGTGGTCAGGCACGAGATGACGTGTTCCTCCTGTACAGATAAACACGGTGAGGGCATGTCATTAAAACGTGTGTCCCTGATTACAGAACGTTTTTATGTGTGTGTGTGTGTATGGGTGAACTAGCATCTATGCATCCCGCTCAGGTGTGAGTATGAATCCAAATGTAAGGTAACCTACCTACCTATACTCATTGAAAACAAACAGAGGTGTGTAGGAAAGAGAGGGGGTGACCGGGAGAGTTACAGCCCAGGGTTGAAAGTGAGCTGGTGTGTACGTCCACGTCTGGCTAAGGGAGAGCGTTAAATGCAACCTCACGCCCCAAAATGCAACGAGCCATGAAGTTCAGCAATGGGAGATTCTTTAGACATTTATCAAGCGGGCATTCCTTACCACACATTACCAAGCTGCGCTGCCAAAATCCTCCTCCAAATTAGAGTCAAATAGTGGATGTGGAATTCACAAGTGCTTTTAAATCACAATTAGTAGCAGACTGGCCGGCAGACACACTAGACAGTGCTGTTCTAAACTCCATATATATATATACAGTATCTCACAGAAATGAGAACACCCTACACATTTTTGTAAATATTTGATTATATCTTTTCATGTGACAACACTGAAGAAATGACACTTTGCTACAATGTAAAGTAGTGAGTGTACAGCTTGTATAACATTTGCTGTCCCCTCAAAATAACAACACACAGCCATTAATGTCTAAACCTCTGGCAACAAGTGAAAATGTCCAAATTGGGCCCTATTAGCAATTTTCCCTGTTACAAGGTCTCAGGTGTGAATGTGGAGCAGGTGTGTTAAATTTGGTGTGATCGCTCTCACACTCCCTCGTGCTGGTCACTGGAAGTTCAACATGACACCTCATGGCAAATAACTCTCTGAGGATCTGAAAAAAAAGAATTGTTGCTCTACATAAAGATGGCATAGGTTATAAGAAGTTTCCCAAGACCCTGAAACTGAGCTGCAGCACGGTGGCCAAGACCATACAGCGGTTTAACGGGACAAGTTCCACTCAGAACAGGCCTCGCCATGGTCAACCAAAGAAGTTGAGTGCACATGCTCAGCGTCATATCCAGAGGTTGTCTTTGGGAAATAGACATATGAGTGCTGCCAGCATTGCTGCAGAAGTTGAAGGGGTGGGGGGTCAGCATGTCAATGCTCAGACCATACGCTGCATACACTGCATCAAATAGGTCTGCATGGCTGTTTTCCCGGAAGGAAGTCTCTTCTAAAGATGATGCACAAGAAAGTCTGCAAACAGTTTGCTGAAGACAAGCAGACTAAGGACATGGATTACTGGAACCATGTCCTGTGGTCTGATGAAACCAGGATAAACTTATTTGGTTCAGATGGTGTCAAGCATGTGTGGCGGCAACCAGGTGAGGAGTACAAAGACAAGTGTGTCTTGCCTACAGTCAAGCATGGTGGTGGGAGTGTCATGGTCTGGGGCTGCATGAGTGCTGCCGGCACTGGGGAGCTACAGTTCATTGAGGGAACCATGAATGCCAACATATATTGTGACATACTGAAGCAGAGCATGATCCCGACCCTTCGGAGAATGGGCCGCAGGACAGTATTCCAACATGATAACGACCCCAAACACACCTCCATGATGACCACATGACCACCAAGCTGTACACTCACTACTTTACATTGTAGCAAAGTGTCATTTATTCAGTGTTGTCACAATCAAATATTTACAGAAATGTGAGGGGTGTATTCACTTATTTTTATATACAGCTCCAGAACAAAATAAGAGATCACTGTACCTTTTTCTTTCCTTTCCAAAAAATTCAAAAAGGAAGGTTTTGAGTGAGGAACAGAAAGGTTAAAATTAGGAGAACACTGCAAATTGAACTCCTCACTCAAAACCTTTCTTATCAACTTTTTTGGAAAGGAAAGAAAAACGTGCAGTGGTCTCTTAATATTTTCCGGAGCTGTATATGAATATATTACAAATAAACATGTTCTCACACAGTCTCTCACAATTTGTCTCAAAACTCTCTTTTACACACACAACCCTTAATAATTTGTTCAAACAGTTATTGCTCAACTCTCCATTACTGTCTTGGGTGGAGTGTGGACGTTGTAGATATAAAACAGTGTTCATTTTTATTGAAACATCTATCATGACAGATGGACTGTAGACAGCCACGGACAGGAGGTCCGTAAACGTCTGTCATGACCTGTCCACTAAGTCCGTAGACGTTTATCATGACCTTTACAGGAGGTCTGTAGACTTCTATCATGACCTGTCCAGGAGGTCTGCAGACATCTATCATGACCTTTACAGGAGGTCTGTAGACTTCTATCATGACCTGTACAGGAGGTCTGCAGACTTCTATCATGACCTGTCCAGTCGGTCTGCAGACTTCTATCATGACCTGCCCAGGAGGTCTGCATACTTCTATCATGACCTGTCCAGAAGGTCTGCAGATATCTATCATGACCTTTCCAGGAGGTTAGCAGACTTCTATCATGACCTGTCCAGGAGGTCTGCAGACTTCTATCATGACCTGTTCAGGAGGTCTGCAGACTTCTATCGTGACCTTTCCAGGAGGTTAGCAGACTTCAATCTTGACCTGTCCAGGAGTTCAGCAGACTTCTATCATGACCTGTCCAGGAGGTCTGCAGACTTCTATTATGACCTGTCCAGGAGATCTGCAGACTACTATCATGACCTGTCCAGGAGGTCTGCAGATTTCTATCATGACCTGTCCAGGATGTCTGCAGACTTCTCTCATGACCTGTCCAGGAGGTCTGCAGACATCTATCATGACCTGTCTAGGAGGTCTGCAGACGTCTATCATGACCTGTCTAGGAGGTCTGCAGACTTCTATCATGACCTGTACAGGAAGTCAGCAGACTACTATCATGACCTGTCCAGGAGGTCTGCAGACTTCTATCATGACCTGTCCAGGAGGTCTGCAGACTTCTATCATGACCTGTCCAGGAGGTCTGCAGACTCCACTGGAGCAGAGCTAACAGACACGTGGTTAAAATAAATGGCCTTTCAACCACAAAATGTAAACCCAGTCTCCCTCTGGTTGCCTGCCAAAGGTTGCTAGGTATTCCCACACAAAACCAGTGAGGTCCTGATGTTCTAGTGAGACGGAGCATGTTGGTTGACGTTTCTTTTGGCCACTCATTGTGAGGAATTCCTGATATAGTGAGGCAAGCGGGGAGAAATTCTGTCCGGGACTGGACTGATTATGGGAAGAAACAAGAGGGAAGATACTTGGAGGCTGAATTACATGGGTGCACTTACAGATTTAAACACACACCCAAACACACACAAAATGTATGATCACACACACACACACACACACAGATACAGTAAACGCACAGCAACACACAATGACAGAACAGTGAGTTGTCTACATTAGCTGCGGTATGTCTGTAAGAACAAACTCAGGGATAACTTCCCCAACAACCTCCAGGAATCTCTGATGAATGACCTCTATGTATTCGCCCTGCACTGTTGCTATTTTTTCCCCTCAATTTGAGGCAAATTGGATGCAATTGCATCTGCTATAAGAGCCACACATTCCCACACTGCTGTTAGTTTCTCACGGTTGGGAGACAGTTGGGTCAGGGTCTGGAACGCTGGGTTCCGTGTGTAAATTTCACACATACACATATTGACTCTTGCATACACACACACACACAGACACACACACACACACACACACATACACACACAGTCTGGCTTATACTGTACATGCTCACCCAGAGCTACCGCAGTGAAGGAAGCTGGAGCCATTCAAGTCCAGCGTACCAGGCCTCGAACATTCTGACAACATTCTGACAACATTGGGACTGGACAAAGCATGCTTCATGAAGCGCACCGCTATAGCGCCACCGGACAAACGAACTGCCTGGCGCACGGAAACGTGAAATGTATTTCACCGGGCAGCTCCCCGACTCGCTCTCCCGTTCTGAGGGGGTCCTGTCCGTGACGCACACCTGACACATCTGAGACCACTTAGCGCTCGCCGTCACTACACACAGAACAAGCGAACACACTGTGCCGGCGCCAGGGCTGGCTAATCTCCTCGCCGCGGGAGTAGCACAAGCCAGACCAGGCCAGAGGCTACCCAGCTCCAGTGCTGTTCCGTAACCACCACACCACACCACTCTGTGGCAGAAGAGAGGAGCGTGCCTGTTCTCCTTACCTGGTACACAGCCGTGGCCAT
Organism: Esox lucius; assembly: GCF_011004845.1. Taxonomy (NCBI): domain Eukaryota; kingdom Metazoa; phylum Chordata; class Actinopteri; order Esociformes; family Esocidae; genus Esox; species Esox lucius. Next base: position 36,847,754 of record NC_047588.1, read on the forward strand.
CCTCTCGAACCCCCTTCTGTCTCTATTGTCTCTTCTTCCGCTGTCTCTGCGTCTAGTGCGACATTGTCCTTTCTCTGAGAGCGCAGAGAGGCGGAGGACCGCTTGATTTCTCGTCACACGCGCGTACACACACACACACAACACACCAGATGAGGTTATCCAAAGACTGGCTGCCCAGGCTGAAAAGACGGTGGAGGTGTGTGAAGAGAGAGTGTGTGTGTGTGTTCCCGCTTCAAAAGACTACACGAAAATACCGTATCTTTGGCTCCTCAGTCCTCTCCATCCACGTTTGCCAGAAAATGAGAATGCAAATGTTTCCAGTCTCTTTAGCCTATACAGCCGACAGCAGCGAACAGGGCCAAATAGTGAGCACAAACCCCCAGGAACTGGAACAGAGTACTGCAGCACTCAGCTCTGAACTCTGACAGCAGGCTAATGCTATTCCCTCCTCTCTCACCACTCTCTCTCCCTGTCTGTTCTCTCCTCCCTCTCACTGAGTCATTCCCGCCCTTCACTCGCTCTCTCTCTCTCTCGCTCTCTCTCTCTCTCTCTCTCTCTCTCTTTCTTACTCTAAACACAGGACACAGAGCAAGGAGAGGGGGGAAAAAACCGTACAGAGTATATCAGGCTGAATTTCCCATAGCTCAGGGGTGGGACTTGAACCTGACACAATACAAAAGTTTCTATTTTTATGAACCAGCAACTCTCCTCCTCTCTTTCTCTCTCTCTCTCTCTCTCTCTCCCTGGCCCTTTGTTTTCCCGTTCTCCTCTAATCTTCTGGTGTTGATATCAGGTTCTTGGGTTCCAGATTAAATATGAGCTGATATGCTCAGGTCTTGCCACTCTCTCACATATTCACACACACAGTCACACATTATTAAAGTACAACTGTGATTCTTAGAAGGTCCCGGAAAGCGACTTTGAACAAATAGTTTTGTTTGTCCACAAATGTGAAAATATGTGAAATACATGAAAAACATTTCAATGTAACATTCAATGAGCTATATCAAGCACTTAATAGTACCTTGACAAAAATCTAAATTTGGATATGTTACTGTATCTAAAGAGAAAATGTGCATTAATCAACATGATCTGAGATCGCACACATGGAGATCAACTTAGGTACCATCATTATAAATACTAATAACACCAATAATAATAATTAATAATCAATAAACGATTTAAGCAATTTCCAAACCAGAGATTACACATAAGAATACATTATTCACTGTCTTTATGTTGTGATAACTGCCATTCAATATTGTGACAACAACATCTTACATAACCTCACAGTGTAATTGAAAACTACAACAAACAGCAGGCGACTTTGAAAAGGGTAGGACACCACTTATACACCCGTAAGCAGCACACATTCTGGAACACAAAATTACCAACGTTCCGCATGGAAAGACTCACCATATTCTTTGAAGTTGGATGTTAAAAATGACATAGAGACATTTTCAAAACATCACCTACTCTGATTTAGCCACTGAATGTGTGTTCACCAGATGTCTGTTCTGAATGTGTCATTTAATCCACAATTAATGACAAGGAGGAGGAAGGAAGCAACGCTGGCTGGGAGGACTCAACATCTTGTTGCATTAGCAACAAAACAACAAGGTGGTTTACGTGGGCTGGCTATCAGCAACCTGACCTCAGAGTCGCACTGCTGTGTTTGACGTTCGTCCAGGGGAGGGGGTGATAAATGTCAATGGAGGCCTGAATGTTAATGAAAAAACTATCCTTGGAAGATTGGCATGGCCACTGTAGAGGCTTATGAATGATACACGTAAGATAAGCATGGCCTCTTTGCAGGGAAATGAAAGATACGGGAAAGATTAGCATGGCCTGTATAGAAAGTATTGAATGATACAGGGAAGATTAGCATTACCTCTATGGAGGGTAATGAATGACACTAGGAAGATTGGGGTTATCGAAAGTGAGGTTAAAAAACAACTGTCAAAGTTTGCGGCCTAACTGACAAACCCCACCCTCAATGCTCCATAAAATTGCCTGTCTATTATCATATTCCTTTTTTACCACATGGACATACGTCTAAAATAGACCTTCATCTGCTAAGATTAGACTTATAAAATAGCATTACGTATGGTTAAGAAAATGAGTGGACAGGACTGGGAACTTCCCTGGTTTTTATGGAGTTTGAGTGTGTGTGCAGGCTATTCATTGGTGTGTTCTGTATCTTGGTATGGTATTTGACGTGTGCTAGGATATGTTTAAGTCAAGGTTGACTCAGTTGTATAAAGTTGTTTGTTTCTAAGATGGGGAGGAGTCATCACAATCGACCAAACACATCAGACCCAGGTTTTATCACACCTGGACTGACCAGTTTATGGTCATGCGTGTCAGCGGGACACATGCCAACTGCAGCTGGCCCAGACCAGCAGCACATACAGCCCTCAGTGGTTCACAGGGTGAAGGTTAACACCCACGTCTATCTGAATCCTGACCATAACACCCGACCATAACACCCGACCATAACACCCGACCATAGACACCCGACCATAACACCCGACCATGGACACCCGACCATAACACCCACCATGGACACCCGACCATAACACCCACCATGGACACCAAACCATAACACCCGACCATGGACACCCGACCATAACACCCGACCATGGACACCAAACCATAACACCCGACCATAACACCCGACCATGGACACACGACCATAACACCCCGACCATGGACACCCGACCATAACACCCGACCATGGACACCCGACCATGGACACCCGACCATAACACCCGACCATGGACACCAAACCATAACATCCGACCATGGACACCCGACCATAACACCCGACCATAACACCCAACCATAACACCCGACCATGAACACCCGACCATAACACCCGACCATGGACACCCGACCATAACACCCGACCATGGACACCAAACCATAACACCCGACCATGGACACCCAACCATAACACCTGACCATAACACCCAACCATAACACCCGACCATGAACACCCGACCATAACACCCGACCAGAACACCCGACCATGGACACCCGACCATAACACCCGACCATGGACACCAAACCATAACACCCGACCATGGACACCCGACCATGAACACCCGACCATAACACCCAACCATGGACACCAAACCATAACACCCAACCATGGACACCCGACCATAACACCCGACCATGGACACCCGACCATGGACACCCGAATAAAATACCCGACCATGGACACCCCATGAGAAAGGGTACCGGAGGCTATCTTTAGACTGTGGGCCATCACCACATGACTACATGACTACATGAATACATTAATATATGCCTACATGAATACATCACTACTTGACTACATCACCACATGACTACATGAATGCATGCCTACATGAATACATCACTACATGACTACATCACCACATGAATACATGACTACATCACCACATGACTACATGACTGCATGAATACATCACCACATTACTACATGACTACATGAATACATGACTACATGAATACATGCCAACATGCCTACATGAATACATCACTACATGACTACATGACAGCATGAGTACATCACTACATGACTACATCAAAACATTACTACATGACTACATGAATACATGCCTACATGAATACATCACTACATGACTACATCACCACATGAATACATGACTACATCACCACATGACTACATGACTACATCAGCACATGACTACAAAACTACATGAATATGACTACATGAATACATGACTATATGACTACATGAATATATGACTACATCACCACATGACTATATTAATACATCTGCCAACACAAGTAACTCAAGAAAGTGATAAAATCAGGATTATTTTTTTATGGAAACAAGTCAGTATAAGAATGCCTTTTAGTGCAGAAAATACATGATAAACCCATTTTCATGTAGTATTGTTTTCCTTATTGCCTATTTCATTAAGTGTTTTAGTAACTGTACATGTACATATCACAGATATTATTCTGTGTTTGGATTCATGTTGGAGGAGTAGCAACTGCTTTTGCAACAGCTAATGGAGATTCTAGAAAACCACCAAACACCAGATTAGGCGCTAATATGTTATGGGTCTGGCATAGTTCCTGTGTCCTGGTTTTGATTAGCTGTGTTCTGCCCTTGTTCCTGCCTGTGATCAGTGCTGACAAGAATCCATGCCAGGGACAGAGGTGTCTGATGGAAGACGCGCGGTACAGTTCAGGGAAGGAAATACCAGGCTGCTCCCGGGTATGGGCCAACATACCCAGCACAAAACAATGCATTCTGGAAATGCCACTTAGAACCGAGACAGAATAAGTGGAATAAATAAGAAAAATTATATACTTACATCCTATATTACGATACAAATATTACCATTGTAGTACGTCTTGCCGCACATTACTAGAACTTTTATTTATTTATTTATTTATTACAGTAAAATAACCTTACTGTACGTGGATCTAACTGAAAACAATTGAATACAATTTATCATGTGTTAAACATTGTGAAATGGAAACGTGTCTTCTCCCTGTAGAGCTGAGGGCACTAAGAGGACAGGGCATGCTTGTGCAACATCGCACTCTATCATCATCACCATGAACATAAAAAAGGAACCAGCAACTGTACTGTACAGGAGAGGCTGGAAGCAGCACCCAGTCAGATGTAATTAGCTCACCAGTGTGCGTGACCGGTCAGAACCGACAGACAGGCAGACAGACAGGCAACGTTTCTGTAGTGAGGACACAAGACGCAGCTGTTTCCCGTGTTACGTCTCTGGAGGCTGACTCAGGGTTTCTCAACAACAGAACGAGTCACTCCAGTGTGAAACATCTGACCCACGCCCAACACGGCGACGCTGGCTTGTCACAGCAAGTGGGTGTCAACACCAGCATCATGAGACTACAGTGTTCAGGCTTGGTGGGATTAACGGTCGCAGGACGGTCAACCCGGCGAGATCTCTCGTCAACTGATCGCTCATCAGGGTTTGAGAAGTATTTTCCATTGTTGATTCAATCAGCATCCCCTAATGTCTGGCCACTGGTCAGATTACACTCTCTTTCATCATACATCTGTCCTTTTCTCTCTCCCTCCATCACCAACCCATCTCCAACCCGCCCCTCCCTGGTCCTGACTCTGTTGGCCTGCTGTTTACATTCTTTCCAGAGACTCTTGATTACTCCATCTTACCAGAAGTTGGGTGTTCCTGTTTGTCTTCTGTCCTGTATCCACGCACATGACCCCTTCCTTTAGAAAAGACGTAGCCATGTGCTACAACTCAGCTCCACAACAGACACTTGACAAAAGAAGGCAGTGGAGGGAGGAGACCTCGACATTTGTTCTTATTCCTGTTCATTTGAGTTCACAAGACATGTGTTGGACTTACACCTCTGTGTAGACCAATTTGTTCAAAACCTGTTGAGGGCATACCATGCTGAACATTAAAACTTCCTTTCAGTATTGTGAGCAGTGAAACACCCCCACCACATTGACAGACCTGATCCCACCCCCCAACAGGGCCAGTGTTCCTGATCCCACCCCCACAGGGCCGGTGTTCCTGATCCCACCCCCACCACAGGGCCAGTGTTCCTGATCCCACCCCCACCACAGGGCCAGTGTTCCTGATCCCACCCCCACCACAGGGCCAGTGTTCCTGATCCCAACACCCACAGGGCCAGTGTTCCTGATCCCACCCCCACCACAGGGCCAGTGTTCCTGATCCCACCCCCACCACAGGGCCAGTGTTCCTGATCCCACCCCCACCACAGGGCCAGTGTTCCTGATCCCACCCCCACCACAGGGCCAGTGTTCCTGATCCCACCCCCACCACAGGGCCAGTGTTCCTGATCCCACCCCCACCACAGGGCCAGTGTTCCTGATCCCACCCCCACCAGAGGGTCAGTGTTCCTGAGCCCACCCCCACCACAGGGCCAGTGTTCCTGATCCCACCCCCACCACAGGGCCAGTGTTCCTGATCCCACCCCCACCACAGGGCCAGTGTTCCTGAGCCCACCCCCACCAGAGGGTCGGTGTTCCTGATCCCACCCCCACCAGAGGGTCAGTGTTCCTGATCCCACCCCCACCAGAGGGCCAGTGTTCCTGATCCCACCCCCACCAGAGGGTCAGTGTTCCTGAGCCCACCCCCACCAGAGGGTCAGTGTTCCTGATCCCACCCCCACCAGAGGGTCGGTGTTCCTGATCCCACCCTCACCACAGGGCCAGTGTTCCTGATCCCACCCCCACCACAGGGCCAGTGTTCCTGATCCCACCCCCACCACAGGGCCAGTGTTCCTGATCCCACCCCCACCACAGGGCCAGTGTTCCTGATCCCAACCCCACCACAGGGCCAGTGTTCCTGATCCCACCCCCACCAGAGGGCCAGTGTTCCTGATCCCAACCCCACCACAGGGCCAGTGTTCCTGATCCCACCCCCACCACAGGGCCAGTGTTCCTGATCCCACCCCCACCACAGGGCCAGTGTTCCTGATCCCAACCCCACCACATCTGTGTTCCGTGGTTTTATTTGGACTGAACCAGAACTCAGCATTCAGGAGAAACACTGATCTCACAACTTGTGATCCAACTGTCATCATAACGTAGCTCATTATATTGGATAACGCAGACAGCTGGTAACTGAACTGACTTCAAAACCTTCTGATCCTTTCGGGAAAGACGCAATACATTGTATCTACAATGCAGATGCCCTTCTCCTCCCTCCCTACACCAGCTTGCGATTCCATGCATATCCCAAGCATGGATAGCAACCTCCACACCCATTTCCTGAGAGTTACATTTTCTCTGCAAGCTTACCCCCTATCACCCATCTCCCTTCATTCTGTCCCGAGTGAGTGCATTCTCAATCACACGAAATAAGAAGGAGGTTCAGAGTGTTGTTCCTGGATGTATTCCACCAGTGGCTTGGAGTCGGGGCAACTACAGTAGAGGGCAACCCAGCAGAGGTCACACGTCCAAGTGGAAGAGCTGCTTTACCAGTTGTCTTTCAACTATTACCTAGAGCAGTGTAGACGTCTTGACCTGTTGAAATCAGAGACCTGACAGATGGTTGAGACTAGCCGATGGGATACCACAACGCTGCCTACAGTGTGTATGGAGACACCATGAGATAAGGGGAAAACTCCTTTCTGCTAAAAGCATTAAGTTAATGTGGCCCAGACACAAACAAAAGAGAACTGAGACAGCAGATAACTTAGTGGTTAGAATGTTGAGTTCGAAACGGAAGAGAAGCCGGCTGGAATCATCAAGTTGAAAAATATTTGGAAATTGCTCCTGTAAGTTCCTCTGCATAAGGTCATCTGCAAAATAAAGAAATGTTGAGTTGTGGTTTGTACGTGACAATAAGATTAAAAGTTTTCAGACTTCTTTTTTTGACCCAATGCATGGGTCATGGGTTTAATTCCCACATTGTGCCCATACAAACATGTGCATTGGGGCGGCAAGGTGGCTTTGTGTTTAAGACCTTTGACTAAGGTCCAAAAGTTCCCGGGTTCTAATCCAAGGTAAAAAGCTATGTTGTTCCATTCCTGAGCAAGACAGTCAATTCTACCTGCTGCTTCTCCTCCCCTTCATAACATTCCCCTCAGGTTGTTGATGTGAATTATTGGTCCTTAATCAACTTGCCTGGTTAAAAAATATTAAAATAAAATATGCACTCACTACTGTAATTCGCTCTACATAAGCATATCAGCTAAGTGTTGAACTTCTTACTGTAAAAGTTCTGATTTGGTTGGTGACTAATTTGGGGAATATAGAACGGACATTGTTTTTTGTGTGTGAGTGTGAATAATCTTGTGAATTGAAATGGTGGAGCACAGAAGCATAGAAACTAATTATAGTGAATATGAATGAGACAAGGAACAATTTCTGGCCCATTTCCTCTTGAGCTTTTCTTCTTGCCATTCTAAGCAAAAACAAAAAATGCTCTTAAGATAATGACAAAGTGTCCCTTGTGCTCCCCAACAACGAGGCTGCTTCCCGGTTACCCTCCATCCAGCAAATCAGCCAGCAAATCAGCCAACAAAGGCACATTATCGTATCGGAGACGGCCGGTGGAACTGGCGATGAGTGTGCGTGTGTGAATGATCCTGACAGCCGCTGTAGTGGGAGGTAAGTAATGAAACCGTTACATTTAGGAGAGATCCCGCCTGGTTATGATCCAAGAACTCAGGGCCTCAATTCCAACGTGCATTGTGATATCGTCAGCCTTGAGGCGTGGTCTCCTTAAGGCACACTTTTCACGGACATGAAGGCACTCCGACTAACATAAATTCTTTTTGGGATTCACTCAACATTTTTCGATATCACCTGAAAACACATGGCTGTCTAGATTTATACCTGGCTTTGTCAGCAGGGGAAGTCTGCTAGCGTTGAAGCTGAGACAGCTAGACACAGACAGATAAATCAGAGTTGCATTCACCCACCAGGAGAGCGAAAGGCTGGGCCAGCTGAAGCAACCAAAGCATAATATCAAAAGACGTCTCTCCTAACGTTTGCACGTGGCTGTCTGGATGGGTCTAAAATGTTATGGTGGTGAATATTTTTATTTTTTACCAGAACAGGGAGATTTTCATTAGAAGTACCATGCTATTATGTAGATGTTAATCAAGACATCAGAAACGATTCACAGACAGTGCTGACATTTTCCCCCTTCCCTTTGACCATGGAAACTGCATGTGGTGCACACAGGACAACGTGCGGTTAAACCACACCCAACTTAGACAACCGTGGCAACGGACGGTTTAAATGATGGACGACTTTGGGAACGTCAATAAGGAAATAAAATAGCCAAGAGATGGGTGTTCCTCAGAAAATTCCCTCAACAAATCAGAAGGTGGACATTCAAAACTAAAGTTTGAGGGCTAAATCAAGTGAATTGGTTCGGTGAAAGATTTTAGACTTCATCTACAGCCAATTTTGAAAAAGCATCCATCTCGCTAGCTACAATTTGGTACTATTCAAATAGCCATGGTGGTGATGTAGTTTAAGCCAAATCTTTTTTTTTACTGAAGGTTTGAGACTACAATGCCTACTGGGTTTGAGTCATTGATGTATGGACAGGTTCAGTTGGGTTGAGACCTGGTGACTGTGAAGACCATAGCACTTGATGAACATCATTTTCATCCTCATCGAACTGGTCTGTGACCCCTCCTGCCCAGTGTATGGGGGCACTATCATCCTTTCCTCTTGCCACCTTGATCCAAAATCGAGGTCAACTGGGCCTGGTTAGCGTTTTAATACGTGCCACAGAGCATGATGGGATGTTAATTGTTTAATTGTATAATGCAGGACACCTGTAGGGAAGCATCTACATTCGTTCCTCCACTCATTTATTCAGGTTTTTCCTATAATCTGTTACCCGTCTGTAGATTCAACTGAAGGCGATTTAACCTATATCTAATACACAAATTCTGTCAGGGCTTAGATTGCACCTGAACATTGAATGCTGAAGTTAACCAATGTCAGGTCCAGTAGCAGGAGCAGTGTAGTGCTATTGGCTATAACAACGCATGAACCAGAAAGATTCATGTATGGTGGGAGCATTTGGATAACACTACAGTTGCCCAATGTGACGCTACCTAAAACTGAACCACAGCTTGTCCAGTGGCAAAAACAATAAACAAAACATGGCCTTGAATACTCTGTCAGTATCAAGTGGTGAAGTATTTAAACCTAGATCTCAGGCCAGGACTGATACCGCAAAGAGAAACGAGGAGTAGCAAAAACAAAACGCCTTTAAGAAATGCTCAAAATGGTGGTCCAGTCCAAACAAAAACATGCTTTTCTTTTTGGTTTTAAAAACAGAGATGAACGTTGAGAGAATTGTTGGTGAGGTGGGGGAGAAGAAAAACACATATTTTATCCCTGTGAAAGGAGGGAAGAGAGGGAGGAGACAGAGGAGATGGAGGAGACAGAGGAGATGAAGGAGACAGAGGAGATGGAGGGGCCAGAGGAGATGAAGTAGACAGAGGAGATGAAGTAGACAGAGGAGATGGAGGAGACAGAGGAGATGGAGGAGACAGAGGAGATGGAGGGGCCAGAGGAGATGAAGTAGACAGAGGAGATGGAGGAGACAGAGGAGATGGAGGAGACAGAGGAGATGGAGGGGCCAGAGGAGATGAAGTAGACAGAGGAGATGAAGTAGACAGAGGAGATGGAGACAGAGGAGATGAAGGAGACAGAGTAGATGGAGGAGACAGAGGAGATGGAGGGGCCAGAGGAGATGAAGTAGACAGAGGAGATGAAGTAGACAGAGGAGATGGAGACAGAGGAGATGGAGGAGACAGAGTAGATGGAGGAGACAGAGGAGATGGAGGAGACAGAGGAGATGGAGGAGACAGAGTAGATGGAGGAGACAGAGTAGATGGAGGAGACAGAGGAGAGGGAGGGGCCAGAGGAGATGAACTAGACAGAGGAGATGAAGGGGCCAGAGGAGATGGGGGAGACAGAGTACAGGGCGATACAGGAGTGAGAGAAGGAGGAGACAGGGGAAACAAAGTAGTTTCTTCCTAAAAACTGATGGACATCCATAAGCTGAATCTCTGGGCTGGATGGTATACTTCTCAAACCAGTCTAACACTTATAACTGCACAACACGTCTACAATGTTCTCCTTGTATCGAACACTGAAAGTCTCAGGCACAGTTATTTTGCCATGGTTTATTTCAAGTAAGGACAATGCTATCACACCGAGGGCTTTATTCTGTCTTCTTAAGCTTTTTGAGATCCTCTTTGTTGGAACATAGGCCATATTGGTAAATCTAATGGACAATCAGGACATTTAAAGAAGGAATCGTTAGCTTGGCCATATTCAAACTCATTAATTCCACAAACTGACAATGCTGGCTGGGGAGCATTTGAGTTTTCAACCTACATACATTTGTGTGGCTATCTTTTTATTAAATGTTTTACCTTTTGCCTTCGGCCACTGGATATGACCAGATTACATATCCTACTCTAAACCACGCATTAAAAAAAAGAAACATTTCCCCTGAAACATTGTCGCAAGCTGCATGTGCGCTAGTTGCATGCGCTAACACTATAACGACCCACTAGAAATGTATTGGCAGGTGATAATTGTTTGCTGGATACAACACTCGGCCCACTGCAGTTTGAATGGTGACTCACTTCAGGGGGAAAGAGCCTAATTAATAATGCTGCTCTCCCACTAAACCTCACTCCTCCAATGTTTACGGCCCACCAGGGAGTACACTTCATTAACTCTCCTTTGGAATTCAAACCAGGTCCAACGCATAGTCTAGCCTCCTGGTTTTGGCTGAAACTGGCTTCAGCTTAGTCCAAATCATTACCACTGAACTGCCACTGAACTGCTGTATCTATTACAGTAAATGCAATTGCCAATGGCGTCACCCCCGACCACTACTGAGCTGTGGCAGTGTTGACACACATGAAGTTGTGATAAAAAAAGAGAGAATAGGACATTAGGTGAACCAAAGCCACAGTAGAGTCCATATTCATGTTAAACTGCATTATTGAGTACTTCAACACAGCTCAAAAGGTTTCACAAACTCCATAGCAATGGTTGTACACCACCTTTATCATCAACTCCATAGCAGAGAATGGTCGTACACCACCTTTATCATGAACTCCATAGCAGAGAAAGGTTGCACACCACCTTTATCATCAACTCCATAGCAGAGAATGGTTGTACACCACCTTTATCATCAATTCCATAGCAGGGAATGGTTGTACACCACCTTTATCATCAATTCCATAGCAGAGAATGGTTGTCCACCACCTTTATCATCAACTCCATAATAGCCAATGGTTGTACAGCACCTTTATCATCAACTCCATAACAGATCATTTTTATACACCACCTCTATAATCAATTCCATAGCAGATAATGGTTATACACCACCTTTATCATCAACTCCAGAGTAGACACTGTTACTACATAACCTTACCACCATCTTTACTATTGACCCTATAGCCTCTATAGCAGATGCCTTTAGTACTCCACCATGGATAGCGCTCCACCCACTCCCGTCTGCAGTCTCTGGGAAGGGACACAATTTATTGCGCCTGATTAAGAGCATGAGTATTAGCACGGCTCCTCCAACAGGTTTCCAAAGCAGTGAAGTGGGAGAGCCCCTTTCCGTGACGGGACTGAGCAGGTCCAAAGACCTCCAGAACAGTTCTACCCGGGGGAACATGGAGGTGTTTGCCTGGACTGAAAGGATCGTGTAAATGGTAGGTCTGTTTTTTTCCTATCAGATGACAGGAAGAGATGGAGCGAACTGCGTCTGTGTATAGATATGACTTAGCCTTCCCAGCACTTTGGCCTGGTGGAGTGGCATTAGAACTACAATCCCACTACAATCAGTTATTTCCCAACTATGCCCATGTATTGTCCCAATCGCCTCGATTCATCTTTCCACTCTTTTGCTCTCTCCATGTCTCTGACATACCCATTGCAAACCTCTACTCTACATGCATGCGTTTTCTCTCTCACACCTCTTTACCACACAAACATACACACTCTCACACACTGTCACTGAAACAATACGGTATAGCTGTTACGCAGTCTGACCATCTCGTTTTAGTAGTAAAGGCTTTATAAAGGTTATGTTTGAGTCGTGTGTTGAGATTTATCACTGTAGCTAATCCGTTTGCTAACAATGCATTTGACTTATTCCCAACAGATTGCAAAAAGTGCAAGTTCACCAGTCAATCACACCGCTGTCTTAACCTCAAGTCTTCCGCTAGTCCGTTATTTAAAAGTCATGGATTTGCGTCTTTAGGCGGTGAAGCGTGATTGAACACTGCCAGCGATCAACCTGGCCTTCATCAGCTATCACTCACCACATCAACATGTCACGTCGAGGTTAAATGCGAAATGTGACCTGCCAAGGATAATCGCTGAGGGATTGTTTGTCTGATTAGGGAAATGTTAGGTATGTCTACAAACGTCCGTGTCTGCTGATTGGGTGCGTTTTGAATTGCGGTTTCATTCAGAAATAAGTCTTTATGCTCCGGACCTGTCTTCACAAATCGAACCTGGTACGACAGAATTCCTAAACATGTTTGGTGCCTACAATTACTCCAACAACACTGTTCTGCAACTCTCCTCACTCATCACATACCATTTTGTGTTTTTCTGCTGTGAAACCTTTTTTTTTTTATTGGTTAAATGTCCTCTTGTTATCCGTGTCATATCAGTTCTGGGGTCAGTCAAAGCATAAGGATATGTGTTGCTGGGGGCATTGATTGAAATACAGTTTATTGAACCAGTAGACTGTGAAGGGGTCGCCCCCGCTGATCGTTATTCACAACTTCACAACCTTTCCGTGAAACAATTTGGCGACTATTCACTTATCTACGTCTAGAATCATTTATCTGAGAATGGACACGATGAAAACCTTTGCCCCTTGGATCAGACATATGCATCAAGCAGAACTTTAGCTGGTGCTATTTTGTCTGTCCCACTGGTATGTTCAACCTTTGCCACCCTTTGCCCCTCGCCAGGCCGCTCTGCAGCCCTGGTATTTCCTGCCAGGCTAAGCCGGGGGAGCCCAGCGTGGAGCAGAGCTGGCACCATCGGACCATTTCAGTAATGGCTGCCAGATGAAGGCTGCTGATGTATGGAGTGTGTGTGGAGAAGGGTGGGTACTGTAGGTGTGATGTCTAGTAAATCTCTTACTGTAACTGTAAAAGCCCTCTGTTTTCTCCCTCCCCCTGTTCCTCCCTTTTTCTCTGCCCCCCTCCATCCCTCCCTCTCTCTCCACCCTCACTTTCTCCCTCCCTCCCTCTCACACACTCCCTGTGCCTCTCCTTCTCCCCCCCCCCCCCGCCCCCATCTCTTTCTGTTTTCTCATTTTCTTCTGTGCCCCCGTTTTAAAAAGAAGTCCATCATTTACCAGGCCTGTTACAGTCATTTATTTTTAGAAGGGGGTGATCTCGAACATGCAAGAGTTTGGCCAAGCCAAACACACGCAAGCACAGCCTGCACTTGTTTTTTTCGGATTCCTCTAACGTCGGGAGAGTGCAGGAACACTTTCTCAACCAGGCCTTGTGCACTGGCCTCATCAACACAAAGTTTCCTTCCGATAAGCTTCGCTTGGCTTTGAACGAAACAGGAGTGTAGCCAACTGGAAGATCACAGACCTCAGCCAGAGGTGGAGAAACACTGAACCTTCTGTCACAATGCCTTTTAAAGGCAGTCGTGCACTTGACTTGATGCGAGCAGCAATGGCAGCTTATAGTCACAAACATATGAAAGGTGTCACTGTCTACCCACAATGCATTGCCAGTGCTTGAACAGTCTATTAGTAAAACATAAGAGTGTGGGTCTGTACGTGTGCATTGTTTGGAAAATATAAAATGTGTTAATGCTTACCTTTACTTCACATTTTTTGTGGCAAGTCAGACGACACACTAAGAAGGGAGAAAGAAAAATGAATGTGAGTTAGTTTCCATTTCCAAGAAAAACTTAAAACATGCAACGCAAAATTAAGAGAGGACAAAACAGTAGTGAAATGCAAGGGGTTCCTCCACAACATATTTACTCTAGAATGGACAGTCAAATACTTCTGGCTGTTTGATGATACCCAGTACTGTGGTCATGGGGTTCTGTGCTTGTGGATTCTGTGATTGTGGGTTTGGTGCTTGTGGGTTCTGTGCTCATGGATTTGACGATCGTAGGTTTGGTGATCATGGTTTCTGTGTTCGTGAGTTCTGTGCTTGTGGATTTGGTGATTGTGGGTTCTGTGCTCATGAATTCCGTGCTTGTGGATTTGGTGAATGTGGGTTCTGTGCTCATAGGTTTGTTTCATAGACATGGATCATATATTCCAGTTGTGTTCGCAGGGGTCTTAGCGGTTTGCACCGCATTCCGCTTCAACATGCATGGGAGCAGATGATTCGAGAGCCCCCCGTGACCAAACATATTTTAAAGGGTCTTGAAGCGTACAACTAGTTTATAAGTTTAAGAGTTAAAGCCTAGGAAATAATTGAAAGAGGAAATGAACACAAGCATGCAAGTATTTAGTATTTTATTAGCATCTCATTAGTGGCGACCACGGCAAAAACAATTGCTCCTGGGCTCCACACAAAGAGGAAACTTTTTTACAATATATAAACACTGTGCAAAGTGAAATAAATAGTGAGGAAGTGGAAAAACGAGTTGAATGGTGAGTGAATGTGAAGGATGAGTTAAACAGTGAGTGACTGAAGGATGAGTTAAATAATGGAGTGGAAGGATGAGTGAAAAGGTGAGTGACTGTGAAGGATGAGTGAAAAGGTGAGTGACTGTGAAGGATGAGTTAAAGGGTGAGTGACTGTGAAGGATGAGTTAAAGAGTGAGTGACAGTGAAGGATGAGTTAAAGGGTGAGTGACTGTGAAGGAAGAGTTAAATAATGGAGTGGAAGGATGAGTGAAAAGGTGAGTGACTGTGAAGGATGAGTTAAAGGGTGAGTGACTGTGAAGGATGAGTTAAAGGGTGAGTGACTGTGAAGGATGAGTTAAAGGGTGAGTGACTGTGAAGGATGAGTTAAAGGGTCAGTGACTGTGAAGGATGGGTGAAATCTGATTCGAATTAGGTGGAAATTGGACCATTCAATATCTTCAGTTAGTCAATGAAGCATAAAATGTGCTGTCACTCTGCCCTCCCTCCCTCCCCTCACCCACCGCAGGTAATTTCTAGCTACACTAGATCTCCTCAGAGGCTGGAAATCAAAAGAACATTCAGGAGACTCAAGCAGACACTTTCCAAACCAAGGATGAAAGTGTGTAGTTTCTCTGAAACCCCAGCACCCCATGCCGTTCTTCCTGCATAGATGAAAGGCACTGTGTGTTACGGGCCTGCCATATTTATTATGATTAGCTTTTAATTCCTTGATGCGAGGTTGAAAGACGACCCCTCCCTCCATTGTGCTTTCCCATGGAGTTGGAAGCTGAGGAAGAGAAGGGGGGCTAGAGGGGATGTTTTCATTAGCAAGTGATCGCCTTCTGTAAGCTTCTTGTGTTAAGCCTGGCTGTGCTGGGTGTCGGGGGTCTGGAGAGGGATGTGGCCTGAGAGTGGAGATGCTTGTCTTTTCTACCGGGGGAACACTGTCCACACCTCATAGAGATGCTTCAGACACCACACTAGAAAAACATGCTCAATTTAGACTATAGAATAGCACTCCAGGGAGTGTACTGAACTCATTATAATTTTTCTACAAAAGAAATGCCTCGGTATTGGAACTTCTGTCACATTTAGATCTTCTGTCAAAAGTCACTTCTCTGCATAAGCCACTTTTGAAAAGTGAGAGAAGAGTAAGTGTGTACTGAGCTCAGGTGCATTGTGTTTAATTGATACTCCATGAGATGTTACCAAAATATAATTGGAGTCCACCTGTGGTAAATTCATTTGATTGGAAATGATATGGAAAGGCACGCACACGTGTTCATACGACGCCGCATTAGCAGTGCTTGTACCAAATCAAAAATCCAACCATGAGGTGAAGGAACTGTCCTCAGAGCTCTGAAATAGGATTGTGTGGGACAGATCTGGGGTAGGACCATTCAGAACCATTCAGAGGGACACCTATCTCTGTGGCACAACATCAATCAGTCCTTGATAGTTAAGCGGTTATACGGAAACCACTTATCAATATCTGGCACGTGACAAGGTTCTCTTATCTCCACAGAGTGACCATCGACCACCTCCCTGACCAAGGCCCTTCTCCCTCTGCTATAAAACGCTTAATGTTGGTAGGAAAGTTGGTATTTCAGTTTCTATTACAATTGTTTTCTATGTTTACATACCAGTAGTTCCTTTTATTAATGGTATTTTGATATTTTGATACTAAACCTGGTATCACTACCGAAGTGATAATTCCGGTGTCGTGACAACACTAATAAAAGGCCTACACATTGCTCAGGACTAGAGAATTCACTTTGCGAGATGAAACGTACCTCACAAAGAAATGTGAATGAATAAAAATAGACCAGGCGTGTAATTGGTTCATTTAGTTTATATTTAGACACGTCAGATTACATTTGCACTTGAGGGGGTAAATTTGAGAGCCGCTGAGTCTTTAATTAAAGGCCTTGGGAGGAGCGTGGCAGAGTGAAAAACTGCAGCGTGCTCCGACCCAGAGGAGACGGCGGTTCCCAGGGTCCAACTCAATGGACTTATTTTACAAAGCTCAAGAGTGTGGAACTCTTGGAACAGTGAAAGTAGCAACTGCATGCATGACGCAGAACCGTCTCTTGTGCCTAATTGCCTAAGTATAGAACCCGACAAACATATCAGGCGTCTCAAAGCGCTCACTAAATGCCCTACCTAAGAAGAAAGAGAAAACACTCCGTACTGTGTTTCTCTCTGGAACACCCCCAAGTTGTCCTCCCCCCTCCACTCCCCTCCCCTCCCCTCCCCATCCCATCACACGGTCCAGATCTGACCAGCTCTGTTCCCAGCATGGAAGCCCGGAGTAGGAACACCCCCTTGGGACATCATGGGAAGGCTGAGAGAGGACTGCTTCCATATTGGGTGTGGAGGTGGCCAGCGCAGAAGGGCCTGGTCCGGCAGTTGCCTTGTTAGGCAGTTAGAGCTCTGCAATGTAAACACAGCGGATATAAAGAAAGAAGGGAGGGGGAAAGGAGAGGAGGGTGTGGGAGGAGAGAGGGGTGTGGGAGGAGAGAGGGGTATGGGAGGAGAGAGGGGGTGTGGGAGGAGAGAGGGTATGGGAGGAGAGATGGGTATGGGAGGGGGGTATGGGAGGAAAGGAGGGTGTGGGAGGAGAGAGGGGTATGGGAGGAGAGGAGGGGTATGGGAGGGGAGAGGGGTGTGGGAGGAGAGGAGGGGTATGGGTGGAGAGGAGGGGTATGGGAGGAGAGAGGGGTTTGGGAGGAGAGAGGGGTATGGGAGGGGAGAGGGGTATGGGAGGAGAGAGGGGTTTGGGAGGAGAGAGGGGTATGGGAGGGGAGAGGGGAGTGGGAGGAGAGGAGGGTTATGGGAGGGGAGAGGGGTGTGGGAGGAGAGGAGGGGTATGGGAGGAGAGAGGGGTTTGGGAGGAGAGAGGGGTATGGGAGGGGACAGGGGTGTGGGAGGAGAGGAGGGGTGTGGGAGGAGAGGAGGGTTATGGGAGGGGAGAGGGGTGTGGGAGGAGAGGAGGGGTATGGGAGGAGAGGAGGGTGTGGGAGGAGAGAGGGGTATGGGAGGAGAGAGGGGTATGGGAGGGGAGAGGGGTATGGGAGGAGAGGAGGGTATGGGAGGAGAGTGGGGTATGGGAGGAGAGGAGGGGTATGGGAGGAGAGAGGGGTATGGGAGGAGAGGAGGGTATGGGAGGAGAGAGGCAAATGAAAGAAAGAGCAGAGAGGAGAGGAGACGGCAAAAGAGAGATACAAACGGCAGAAGTAACATGGGACCAGGAGGAGACCGAGGCCAGAGGGCCATGGGGATGGGGGTGGAAAGAAGAGGATTATGGGATGTGTGATGGGAGTAGGGTGTTGGTCCACATGGAAGAGATGTTGAGGCGCATTTAGGGACTGGTTCCTATCTGACCCAAGGCTTTAGGAATGCTCTGGAGTAAAGAGCGAGGGAGGGGCGGGTGAAGGGGAGTGAGGCTGGGTCTACTTCCTCACCCCGGGCCTGTGTAATGGGCCTGGACTCCCAGAGGGATGGGCTGAGCCCAGGCTAGAGGGGGAGCACAATCAGGAACGCAGGGCGTGGCTATTTCCTCTCTCATATGCGTGCACACACACACAGAAACACGCACAACACACACACCCACTATGAGCCACGCTCCATCCATCTCACAGGCATCTGACACACAAACACACACTCACACACAAGGACACACACACATAGATTACATTCATCCTCAAACACATCATGTTCACGTTCGTGAACTTTCAGGACTTACGTTTTTTGTATGTTTCCCAAACCACTAACCCCAAACCTAACGTTGATCTAACCCCAACCTCAGCCTATAAGCCAAAAGTCCTCACTTTTCACCTAGTATCGTGTTTTTTTTTTTAATGTTATGACAGGAAATGTTGGTCTTGAAAAGGCTATGGAAACCAACACACACACACACACACAAAACACTGAAACGGCCCTTTGACACCCAAATCTGTGTGCACATCTTATCACAGCTCTCCACATTTCCAAACCACCATCTCTCAATGAGGCCGATGAGGACGCAGCAGTGTAAATGTTTACAGTTGGGCTATTGGTTTCGCAAACACACCAAGTAACCACACAAACAGACCTGTCCCACAGATGACGGCTAACGGACGGGATAGGCTGGAATGGAGGCATGTGTGTGATTGTCTGTGAGGACAGCGGGCAATTTAAAACTTTGTATTTTAGGTCTAAAGAGTCTTCTGACACCTTGATTTTACTCAGTTTAATCACTAACAACACCCGCGGCCGTGGAATTTTGCCGCACCCCACAGGTTCAAATTAAGATCTTACATCTGTGTCACAGTCAACAGTTACACCCTGGCACGCCATTCATTTGGGCATGTTATGTTTCATTGGCCCGGATCGTTCGTGCTAATTCAGGTGTTAAGGGGCTTTACACTGTATTGCAGAATACTTCAAGAATGCAACTACAGTTGGAGGTATTCCAGGAAAAAAAATGAAAAAAATATCTTACGTTTATCCAGTTTCAAATGAACAACAATTTACGCAAACGTATTCTAGCAGAAATTATATTTTAGTTTGTAGGCTATTTATGGGTTTTATTTATGAATGTATGCTTTTCCATGTTTTATTTTCTACAGACAGACAGATGTTCATGATAAAGGTAAAGTTTGCTTATGCTGTTGTCATATGTACCAACATTCTATACAACATCATGGAAAAATGTACTCCCAGCCTCGATCCACTGCGCCGTCCATTATTTCCCTTAACGACGAACGTTATATTTGTATTTTTTATAAATTCGGTTTTCATCCCTTACGTAATATGGGTGTCATGGATGGTCATTGAGGTGTTAAGGGATGAGTGGCCGAGGCAGTTCTTCCCATAAAGTGGTTTCCAGAGCGGTAGACAATATCCTGAATAATCCATGTGTTGATTGGGATATTTTATTCCAAAAATCTGTGAACGTGTGTTTTGTTGTGATACAGTGTGTACGTGGGTGTGCGGTTGTCGGGTGTGACCGTGTGCGCACGTGTTTGTGTGTCGCCATTGAAGCTTATAGGCATGTCCGGAACAATCGCTTCCATAACTCTGTACGTTTTTTAAACGGACTCGGGGATGTATAGGACGTATCAGAACTGCTTTGTTGAATCAGATGTTCCCTTTGATACCTTGCTCCACCTCCCGCCTGGGTGAAAAGGCCGGAGTCACGGAGAGGCTCCGTCCAACAGGACCACTCCGCAGCGCGTGTTATTCCTGGGATAAAACGGGACTAAGGGGATGTGTGTTGTGAGTAACACACAGGTTTCCATGGTACCGCACAGTGGCTACCGTTCCCCGCTAGCCGATGTAGTCAGCGCCGTTCGCCAGAAATTCCTTTGTTTTTCGCGGCTAGTTCAGCTCACGTGTAGGAGACATGCGGAGGATTAGCTGTAATGTTTTGAATTATCTGAATACGGATGTGGATGTTTAAATTAATGTAATCATAATAGCTACTACATTTGTTCATGTCTGGCTGTGATGCGGCTCTACTGTAGATGGATAAGTCACACATGTTCAATAAAAATAAAGGCAAAGAAAACACGTTGAGTTACAGTAACTATGTTTATCAAGTTGTTTGGCACTAACATAGAACTCCTTCGTGGTGGGTGTACCGTTTTGCTGGCTGATGGAAGCAGCATGTTTGTGGCTTTGCTGCCCTCTGGTGGTTAGAGAGACTAACAGCAATTCGATAGAAGACATTCAACATTGTCCTTAGAGGTCCCTTTCTGCCAAAGCTTAGCCATGCAGTGTTATCGTCATCATGTGACAATCAACGGATAAGGAAAAACGTCAATATGTCTGGGCTATCAGGGACATGGACCTGAAATGTCTTGGATCAACCAGGTGATTAACAGTAGAATGCAAGGTTTTCTCCAGTTGATCTAATAAGGTTGTGCAATCTACCAGGTTGTGTGTGAAACTGAGGCCCTATAGCTCTGTGTGCGTCATGTACAGCCACAGGCACTGAGACAAAACTAGTGAAACCACACAATGGACTATTCTTTATACAGTAACGAGGAATGTTGAGACAAGATAACTCAATCTCCATATCAAATCAATCAGACAACGGTTGAACAGCTAATACGAGTGGGCATGTCTGTGTAAAAGTAAGTGTGTGAGTAGCTGAGTATTTTTTCATCAGGCCAAGGCATTCCGATAGAATCATGTCAATGCGCTGGAACAGTACTGTTCAGTGCTCAGTGGAGCAACAAGCTACACACGCTAATTCTCATTGAAAATTATGGCGTTTAAGCAAGGCATACCCCCGTAAGCCAGTCAGAGTTGACCAGGGCATATTTTCAGGCATACCCCATAAGCCAGTCAGAGATTCCCAGGCTAGCCGATCAGGCCAGGCATACCCCGTAAGCCAGTCAGAGATGACAAGGTTAGCCTCATAGACATACTCTGACAGCTTTGTATTTCATATATCTGTGCCATCTTGTACACTCTGCCTTGACGAAAATGACTGGAACATTGGTTATGGGATGACGTCTCAGATGATGACAGGAATCTTGGTTATGGGATGATGTCTCAGATGATGACCGGAACCTTGGTCTTCGGATGATGTCTCGGATGATGACCGGAACCATAGGTATGGCATGATGTCTCGGAAGCATTTTGTGTGTTAGTCAGTGGAATAATGTGTATTATAATGTGCCTTCGGAAAGTCATTGATTAATTAAATCTAAACACAATATTTGATTAAGACAAAGCGAAAGATTTTTAGAAAAGCCCACTTTCTGAAAATGAAAAACAGTGATTGCTCTTTAGCAAAGTACTGAATAAATGGTCTGAGTAAATGCACAGCAGATGTTCCAATTGTTTTAAATTTACAATAAATTGGGACACCCTTGTTCTTGCTTTGTCATTATGGGGTATTTAGAGTAGATTACCAAAAACATTTAATCAACCCAAGTTAGTCTATAGCACAACAAAATGAAGGGGTCTGAATACTTTCCAATGGTCCTGTTTATCTGTTCTGTATACCAGAATCACTTTGCCCGTCCTCACATTTAGTAAATAACTGTATAGAAGAAGTATTTTGGTTTATGTATAAACAGTTCACCACTTAGACATGACCAATGGGATTCAGTTCAGACCATCTTGGGCTGTATCTTTTCATGGTGTATGTGTGTGTGTGTGTGTTGCTGTCTGAGTGGGCCTATTGTTCACTTTGTACTCTCCTGAGAGGCCACTGTCTAGCCCTAATAAATCTGCCCCAATTAGACAAGACACACATGCAGACCTTTTTAAACTCTCTCTCTTCCTTCCCCTCTCTCTCACAAACACTCCCTCCCTCACTCACTCACTCACACACACATACACACACACACACACACACACACACACACACAGGCACTCTACCATTCTCAGCTGCTTCTATGGGACCGGTCACTGAGCTCTAAAGCCTATGTTGTAGTCAACACACTGAACAACTCAATGTCTTGGATGTCAATCTGAGCCTCTGTCACATGCTATTTATACAGATTGAGTGACAAGGCACTGTCTTTTCTGACCGTGGTGCTGAAGTGTCATGAAAGGCCTATCAGCATGTAGTCACATGAATACACACACGCGTACACACACGCGCGCGCATGTAGGTAAGGGCCTAAGAGTTTGATCCGTGTGATGGAGAGGAGACTGCGGTCCGTGAAGATTGATCCAATGTAATCTAAGAGGACGTCACCCTGGGAAAGCAGGAATAGACAGCTGCAACATATACTGGACTCAGGACAAGACCCTAAATATAACAGACGGACTCATCACCAGGCTGTAATATAGTTATAAAAGCAGGAGGCTAGAACACATCTATTAAAAGAGACACGCAGTGGTAATCACACATTGCATCAAACCACTAGCCATTGCATCAAACCATTAGCCATTGCATCAAACCATTAGCCATTGCATCAAACCATTAGCTTTCTACTGATGAATGATTATTTCAACATGGCTGCTTTCCAAGAAAATAAATCTTTGGCGATTGGTATTACGTGAACAATCTTTAGTGGCTGATGAAGAATCATCGGCGACAGCGAAATGCCTGCTTTTTGTAAACGATGGCCCTCTAGGACAAAAGCACAGGGCCACAGGGACACGTCTTTGTTTCCATAAGCTGTGAGAGACACCCATACCATGCCTGCAGGGAGTGAAGAAGGAACGCCCTGTATGTTCCCTGTGGATCCAAGGCTGAACAGGCAGCCAGCTTCCCGCCAGGGAGCCTGTTGAGAACGTATCCCTACAAACGCCAGCAGGGTAGATCTGTCCGGCCACTCTCTGTGGATATCTTGTCTAGCCAGGAGGTGTGTTAAAGATAAGGGATTGCCAAAACCCAGGCAGCAATAGTGCGCTGTCTGTTGATGATTCACAGAGCTCTGCTATCACATAGTTTATGGTCTCTTTGATTGCCTTATTCCAAGGAATAACCAGCCACTTCAAATGTTCAATCCTCCATACGTGCATAGCCTTCAAAATATTACTGGTTAAAAACCCGATGAGCCAACTGGCAGAGTGAATCGAAAACCTGCAAGGCTAATTAAACAGTTTCAGCACAATGAATCACTATGACCACTTCATGATCCTGGCTGAACCACTGGTTACCGCGGCGACACGAGGGACACGGTCCAGACTTACCTCGGCAGATGAGGCCCTCCTGGCTGACGGCCTGTTTGCAAACACCACAGTTCTTGATCTTCTTGAAAGTCTTCACCCGGAAGGTGTGTGAGTGGAGCCCCTCCAGCTCTTCAGGCTGAAACAGCAGAAGACAGAGGGACAGGGTTAAGGTGGTGCAGAGGTGGTGGGAGATTGCATGTCCAACTGGTCTTTTTCATTTTACTGTTAATATATTACACTGATACACTTGTATAATCGTCAGTGTCGGCGTGGTTTGTCAGCCTTTGTGTTGCGTCTGATCGGTCAGACGATCACGTCACAAGGTGCTCCTGCCTGTCCAACCTCAACATGATTTCAGAGTCTGAACTGTGCACTGTGCAGCTGCGATGTGATGGATGGACAGAGGCATGTGCAATGGTGACAATAGTCAAATGTTATGGACAAAATGTTGTGGACTAGTGTCAGAAGGACCACCGTAGCCTGAGCTGGCGTGCCCACCAGTGAGGGCATATGATTCCCGGTCAACCGATTACTGATGTCTTGATAACCTGTCTTGATCTCCTGTCTTGATCTCCTGTCTTGATAACCTGTCTTGATAACCTGTCTTGATAACCTGTCTTGATCTCCTGTCTTGATAACCTGTCTTGATCACCTGTCTTGATAACCTGTCTTGATAACCTGTCTTGATCTCCTGTCTTGATCTCCTGTCTTGATAACCTGTCTTGATCTCCTGTCTTGATAACCTGTCTTGATCACCTGTCTTGATAACCTGTCTTGATAACCTGTCTTGATCTCCTGTCTTGATCTCCTGTCTTGATAACCTGTCTTGATCTCCTGTCTTGATAACCTGTCTTGATAACCTGTCTTGATAACCTGTCTTGATCTCCTGTCTTCATCTCCTGTCTTCATCTCCTGTCTTGATAACCTGTCTTGATCTCCTGTCTTGATCACCTGTCTTGATCACCTGTCTTGATAACCTGTCTTGATAACCTGTCTTGATCTCCTGTCTTGATCTCCTGTCTTGATAACCTGTCTTGATAACCTGTCTTGATCTCCTGTCTTGATCTCCTGTCTTCATCTCCTGTCTTGATAACCTGTCTTGATCTCCTGTCTTGATAACCTGTCTTGATCTCCTGTCTTGATAACCTGTCTTGATAACCTGTCTTGATCTCCTGTCTTGATCTCCTGTCTTCATCTCCTGTCTTGATAACCTGTCTTGATCTCCTGTCTTGATCACCTGTCTTGATCTCCTGTCTTGATAACCTGTCTTGATAACCTGTCTTGATAACCTGTCTTGATCTCCTGTCTTGATCTCCTGTCTTCATCACCTGTCTTGATCTCCTGTCTTGATCACCTGTCTTGATAACCCTTACTGTCTATTGGAAGTCTTATTGCCTTGTAACTCAAATCCTAACTTGAGATAAAAACAAAAATGAGTGCAAACATTTTCAGATTCGTCCTCCGGCTTCACTCTGTAAGGGAGTAATACTGACTTCCTCTACTCAAAACATGAATCAGCACATAACCTCGGGCTGTTCAAGCTCATTTTCAGGGTCTGCAGGTGTGTTATGTAAACCCTCTGAGATGACTCCTATATTTGACAGAGTCTGTATCGCAGTCTCCCCAGACAGTCTCCCCGACAGAATCTGCTTGTCTACAGCCAGCCAGCCCCACTGCTTTCCTTCATCTTTAATTACATCTCAACTCCCTTCTTCCTGTCAGCCTAAACTGCTAGTTGGCAGGAGGGGGTGGAGGTAACAGATGTCGAAGCGAGGGTCATCCCTGGTCCCCATTTTGTGTCCCCTTTGAGTTTTTACTCTGTAGGATATCGAGCCACGCCAACACACATTAAACACAGCTCGTAAACGCTGAGATGAGATGAGGGCTTACTGATTACTTTTCTAAGCAGAACACACAGGTTGGAGTGGCTTCATTATATTCATCAGGCTTCCACTAAGCCAGCGTGTGTTCACAGGACAGTGTTTATAGAAGCCATGGTTCTGGCACGTTCAACATTAGAAATCTGCTTTTTATGGCATGGGAATGGCACCCAGTAAAGGACAGGGAATCTCCAGGAATTGCATAGAAAAAATTACTCAGTATCATTTGCACATTTCAGTGGCTGTTGAGGTTTAGAAGGGGACTATCAACTGGCTGGTGTTCAGTAGCGACTGTAACACTGAACCAGCCTCAACATCAAATTACTACCTGTCACTTTGATACTCCATAAGGTGTGTGTAGATAGACATGTTCCCTGGAAGGCCAAAGCAAGACAGCGTGTTCCAACCTTTTACCATTCCAGGGACAACCATACCACGATCAATGGCTCGAGGACCATGGTAAATGGTAAACAACAAACTTTTTATCTCAACGCTGCATTCGAGCTCCATTTCTAGGAGACAGGAAATGTCTGCCAGAGCCGCACGGCGAGGCCTCGACGGCCAGGCACTTTATTCCGTCTCGGTGGCGTGCCTTGCCACGGCCCAATGTGATTAGCCTAATCTGGTTAGCCTAAAACAATGACTGCAGATGAGCTGGGCAGCCATCTTGGCATGGCCATCTCAGGAACAGGAAGAACATGCCTGGCACAGCTTTGCCCATCTTTCTATGTCAGCACTCAGCCTGTCATCTGCTCAGAAGGAAGTCTGTTTATAAGAGATAACAAATGCAAAAATGTTTTGGGTTGCTTCAGGCCCTGCATGTTTTTTAAGCATTGCACACTTAGTATTTTGACAGTAGTGAAACAGAAGCCATGCCATACAATTAGGTATCAACGACCATTTGTAAATGGAGCCTACCGATACATGTTGAACAAGGAGAAGGGTACAAAGAGTGAATGGGGGGACCTGTACCTACCCTGACAAAGAGAACCAAAGTCAGCCACTGCATTGGCATTCGAACAAGCAGTATGGAGACACAATTACCACAGCAGTCATAGTCAGGTGATGACCTCTGGTCTCAGCGTTGAACTTGCTGGATTCTCTTTGACTTCAACTGACACTCAAAAACTCTTCGCATGTCAGTCATCTCTCTGTCCTAGGATACGACTATGATCAGAAAACCAGCGGTTCATTGTCAGTGGGGCCTAATCCAGTGTGGAAATGTTGTTCATATCAGATTAAAGTAAATGTATAACGGATAAAACTGGAGCACGGTTTCACATAATTCAAGTGATGTTTGGGATTTCAAATCAAATCACCCAAATAATGTGTGGGATGGTATTTAAACCAAGCTTACACACATGGTGCCACGTAGTTAGTCTGTTGACATGGTCGCTATAGAAACTTAGCTCCTAGGATCTGTTCCTTATGAACAGTGTAGTTTTGGTTCAACAATATAAACGTATGCATGACCACCCAACGTATGCATGACCACCTGACCCATGTGTACGCTGCCTACTGTACATGACAGAACAGCTCATAAATTGCCTCCGTAGCCTGCCAGAGAAAGGAAGCCGTGCAGGTTTGTTTCTGACACTCTGGCAGATGGAGAGCAAGGTCACGTAAACCTGCACACCACACACACGGGCGTTTGCATGCGCAAATATGCACACTTAACAACAGGCTGACAGGACATGCGAATACACCCACTAATAACAGGCCGACAAAAACACACACAAAAATCTTTCACTACAACAGGCCAAAAGAACAAGCAAATACGCACACTAACAACAGGCTGACCGGACATGCGAATACACCCACTAATAACAGGCCGACAAAAACACACACAAAAATCTTTCACTACAACAGGCCAAAAGAACAAGCAAATACGTACACTAACAACAGGCTGACCGGACTACGTGAACACGCACTAACAACAGACCGACAAAACATGCAAACACAAACACTAACAACGGACCGACAGAACAAGCGAATGTACACGCTAACGACAGAACACGCGAATACACACGCTAACAACAGAACACGCAAATACACACGCTAACAACAAACTGACAACACACACAAAAACACACTAACAACAGACGGACAGAACAAGCGAATATACACGCTAACGATAGAACACGCGAATACACACGCTAACGACAGAACACGCAAATACACACGCTAACAACAAACTGACAAAACACACAAAAACACACTAACAACAGACGGACAGAACAAGCGAATATACACGCTAACGATAGAACACGCGAATACACACGCTAACGACAGACCGACAAAACACACGAAAACACACTAACAACAGACAGACAGAACACATGAATACACACGCTAATGACAGAACAGGCCAATACACACGCTAATGACAGAACACGCGAATACACACGCTAACGACAGACTGACAAAACACATGAAAACACACTTACAACAGACAGACAGAACACACGAAAACACATGCTAATGACAGAACAGGCCAATACACACGCTAATGACAGAATACACGAATATACACGCTAACGACAGAACACGCAAATAAACTCGCTAACGACAGACCGACTAAACACACGAAAACACACTAACAACAGACAGACAGAACACACGAAAACACATGCTAATGACAGAACAGGCCAATACACACACTAATGACAGAATGACAAAACACACGAAAACACACTAACAACAAACGGACAGAACATGTGAATACACACGCTAACGACAGAACACGCAAATACACACGCTAACGAAAGACCGACAAAACACGAAAACACACCAACAACAGACGGACAGAACACGCGAATACACACGCTAATGACAGAACACGCTATTACACACGCTAACGACAGACCGACAAAATACAAGAAAACACACTAACAACAGACGGACAGAACATGTGAATACACACACCGACAACCAAAGCAAGAGAAGCAACAGAACGTCTCAATCTCAGTTCATTCAGCCCGGGGGAGTCCTGGCATTTGCGCCCCTCTAAGAGTGAGAAGCAGAACCGCACCCATGACCCCTTAAAAAAAACAGACTTGTAGTGTTCCCTCCACTATTCTCCACAGAAAAGAGACTTGGAGGAGAATCCAGAAAAACTTAATCCATCCTGCAGGGGCCTCAGATGTCAGTCTTGTTTTTTTTTTCTTTTTTGTCAAGGGGGGGCTTGGGGCGCGAGGGGGGCAGTGGGGTGGCTGAGCTCTTAGCGCAATACCTCATGGTTCCTATTAGCAATTTAGTCAAGTGCTCATGGTCTTTAACAAACCAAACAAACATCCCCTGCAAATGCTTTCAGCCATGTGAGGCAGACATTGTTTACCCAAAATATGATGTCAATACACGGCTGTAACAATACAGCCCAGTTGCCTTAGTTCCCCCTTCATTAGGAGGCCAGCCGCCGCTCGCTGGGTTTGTTTATTGTTTGTAGAGGGGAGGAAAGTGGGGGGGACTCTGGGATACGGGGGGCACCACAGAGTGTGGGGGAGGGCGAGGCAGAAGGGGGTGTAGGGGCCAGTCATTGGGTACATTCACAACCGTCAGGGTGTCTGGAGGTCCGTTCAAAGTGATGCCAACCATCCAAATGCCCCAGGCCTTCCGGTGGCTCCATCCGCCCTCCTCCCTCTCTCTGGTCTCGGCCAGACGGCTGGAAACAGGCACCCTGAGATCCCCGGGGGCCAAGGCCAGGGTCCACACACACAGCCCCCCTGCAGAGACGCTAAGCTCCTGGGAACAGGGTACCATCCCCCTGGGCCACACACACACACACACATACACAATGGAGACTCCTAACACAGAGGGAGTTTGGTTTGAGGGTCATAGCTCCTAACAGACTGCAGCACTCCGGAGAAACCAAGGCTGCTTCTCTGTGGGAAAAAGTGACATTGTCTACGTGTCTCCTCTGCAAACACTTTAAAAATAAAGGTGTCTTAACATGAAGACTGGTGGGAACCCCTATCAATAATTTGAGGAACCACTTTAAAAAGTTTATGGGTTCCTCAAAGAACTTACAGTTGCCCTCAGTTTCAATTGGAAGAATCCACTGGGAGCCTTTACTTTTTGGGATGTACAGTATACTGCATGGATCTTAAGGTTTTCCATGGATCTTAAGGATTACTCATGGCTGCACAGCATGAAAACTAGCCTTGCAGGTAGAACTATTAGAATATGTCCAGTTTAATCCAGATGGAGCACGCCGAGAGGAGGAATCAACAACGAATTCAGCGATGCCTGTGTGAGACCAGCAGAATTATCTGCTGGTCTCGGCGCTGACAAGACGCAGAAACGGGCTGATTGGAGTCATAATGACCCAGACTAAAAATCCAGAGCTCCAGGGGAGTCATACAGCATCAGAGCCCAAGTATAAATCACCCAGAAACAAACCCAATTACATCCAAGTAAACTGAATGCACTGCAGCAACAGCATGCTGAAATGGCCTCCCCTCACTGTACCTCAACAGGGCTGCAGTCCCAGTTACTACCGAGATACATTCCTGGTGGATAAGGTCGCCTTGAGAAGCTGTTCTCCAACTTTGACCAAGTCACGGCTCCACAGGTCACAGAAACACTCAGACTTTCTCATTTGACTGTGTGTGTAAGTCACTTTAAAAGGCAGTGTTTCGTTTTCTCCAAACATTGCGCCTGACATTGCGGCCAAACAGCTTTCACATTTAACTTTGGTCTTTGCAGATGTTGTCTGGCAACGTTGTGCCTAAAATTCTTGTTTGAGGGTAAAAGCTTCTTGCTTCCTGACCTCCCATGTATGCCAAGTTCGTGCAGTCTCTGGCAGTTGACTCGTGCACTCATGCCACCATCAGTAGATCCCTCATCATAACCCCGGGGTTCTTAAAGATGTCTATGAACATCTACTAGTCCGCTTAATGTGGGGCTTAATGTGTTGGGGGAACCTGTCCTGTGTTGTTTGCCAGGGGTCTGGAATTTTCTCCATTTGTAGGTGATCCTTCAAACAGTGGAATAATGGACAGTATGGAAATGGCTTTGTAACCCCTCCCAGGCTCATGGACATGGACAGTCTTTCTTCCGAGGGCCTCAGAAAGATATTTTTATCTTGACTTGATGTGACAAGGGGCTGGACTGGACACTCCCAAGTTACTGTAATGATTTTATAATCCTTTGCACATCATTTTGCACCTGATTCAAATTTCAGTCATTTTATGTGATGGTAAAATAAGGTTTCATTAAATTCTTCCACATAAGGAAATTGCATTTCTGCTTATTCATTCATTGCATAAATGGTTTCAAAGTAAAACATGTTTGTGTAATTTATTAAATTGGGTTACCTTAACCAATGAATGTGGTTCAGATTTAGTTCTAATATCCATGTTTCCAAATACATAAAAATAAAAATGACTTTCCCGGGAGGGGTCCTTACTTTATCAAACGTACACAAGTAGCAGTTGATTTCAGTCTTAGCTGTCAGGCTGTGATGCTCCATGCATCAGCCAATTACTTACCACCCAAAAAACTGCTGGTCCCACACATTCAAACACGTCAAACATTGTTTTATAATCCACAAATGAACCACAAAATCACAAAGAATTTAAACAGTTAAGGTAATGGCCATCGAAACTATGTGAGAACTAGCACAGTATTCTGACACAGCGCAGTACCTCGCTACACACTTTGCCTCAGTTTCTCACAGGCCTACAACCTAATGCTCACACACACTCAGACTGGCCAAGACTCACAAATACCAGAAATACAAGACACACACACACACACACACACTTCATAGAGTCTGCGTGTTTGAGCTTACGTGCTCTCTGTCTTCCATACGCTTATTAGTTTTACCACACTTTATCACTTTACACACACACACACAGCTATGTGGTTGAAACCCAGGAGTAGATAAGAGTTGGGAAAACCTACTAAAGAGGTAATAGACAGTTCCACACCCACTCATAGGGTCCACTGTGGAGCCATTAGTGGAGTGCATTCAGCCAGGCTGCTGTGCGCAGCCCTCCTTCATGTGCTGATGCCCACTAAATGTGTTGATGCAAATGGAGTATAAACAGGACAAATGAAAAGGCTGTTATGAGCTCACGTAACAGAACTCTACTGCTTCAGAACATCATGACCACCCCGTTTTGATCGATAACACTGAGGGGGCGGGGGGGGGTTTAGCCAGAACCAGCTAGTAAAAAGGCTATTTTTGGATGCACGTTTTAGTTACAGTTTGTTATACAGTAGGTCAGGGTAGGTGTTAGCAAAAAACACCTAACCCCACACGAAAATGTCTGAAATGTGTGCGTAAGCATGAGCTGACGATCACATCCAAGCTGTCCAGCAATGTGAGATAATTGGACAACCTGTCCTAATCACCCCAGCATCTCTCATATGGGTCAATATGTGCCTGGCTGAGATCTAGTCACCCCAGCATCTCTCATATGGGTCAACATGTGTCTGGCTGAGAGGCTAACAAGACCCATAGTAGGGTCACTACAGCAGGTCCATCTGCTACTACTGGGAAGGGTGTGTGTGTGTGTGTGTGTGTGTGTGCGCTCTCAGTCAGTGGAACACCCCTCTCTCACCCCCCCCCCATCCCCCACTGCCATTTCCCACCATATACTTCTCTTCCACAAGGCTGTGATACTTCAGCTAACAAAAAAACGGAAGCAGGCAGGGGCGTCACCCTTGACCTCTACCATGACCTCTCCTTCCACTCGGTCTGACCTGACCCACATCTATACTGACCTACAGAGCCAGCACCAGTCTGTCGTCCTACCAGGACTCTTTCTCTGTAGATACTCAATTTCTATTACTTTTTCTTACCACCCAAAGATCCTAAAATCCAATTTGTGAATAAGGCTTTATGCTGTTCTGGTTCTTATCACGCTGCTTGCTTAACCAGGAAGTGTAAACCCGGAATCCTTACGGGAAAGAGGGAATTAATTCTCTGGTCTTTGACCAAACTCACAGACTGCCAAACCTACCAACCCCCAGAACACGGGCAGTGCAGAACCCGGCAAGTGCAGAACCTGGGAAGTGCAGAACCCGGCAAGTGCAGAACCCGGGCTGTGCAGAACCCGGGGCAATGCTGGCCTGCTGGGCCGGACCACCAGGCTAATCCTTGGTCCTGCAACCATTCAGCTAACCACAGGGTATTTGTCCACAGCACCATCACATTGAAAGGACTCTATTTGCACAGGTTGGCTTACATTACCAAAGCAAGTGGAAAATAAAAAAGCTAGAATAAATAACAAAAACCAACAGCATGTAAACATGACATGGATGTTTTAAAATATTAAAGTTATTTTGAAGTTCACAATGTTGTTTGTGCTCCACTGGTTGATTCTTTCCCCCTGTTTCTGTCTCTCTTATTTTCCCCGTCTACTGTCTTACTCTCTCACATACTCTGTCCTTTTTTAGTCTTTTGATCACGTGAGTACAATGGAGCCCCCACATGGAGTGTCAATGAAGGGCCACTGAACACTGAACTCTACCAATAGGAGGAGGGCAAAGTTGAGGCCAACACTGGGACTGTACCAGCTATTGTGACATTTATGTGAAGTGCACATTGATTTTTGACAGGCGCGCTATTAGGAAAATCCACTGGGGGTGACTGACTGATGGTTCTGTAAAAGAGCCAATGAATTCCTCATCTTTATTATATAAATTAAGAGAGTGAGGGAGACAGAGAGAGAGAGAGAGAGAGAGAGAACTAAAAAGGGAGGAGGAAAGAGACAGGAATTAGAATGGGGGGCAGGGCAAAATTGGTCTCCATGGCATCAGGACATCTCTGGGCAGGAATTCCCTTGATGGATGGCAGGGATATGGACTGGTCAGTGACTGAAGAAGTGCCCTGACCATCTTCTGAGTGCCATCATTCCTTATGGACCTTCTGGATAGTATAATGTTAATGTGCAAAAACAGGTGGATCTAGTAATTTTTCTTCTCCACAAAAACTGACATGGAGTTAAAAAAGTGCTCTTTTTTTATGTCTGAATGAATCTATAAATAATCTCCATTGCCAATTTCCAAATAAGGAACCATAAATAAGCAAACATAGCTTGTGATGAAGATAAGTCATAGAAATGTTTAAGTAAAGTCCTGCATTCACATGACTTCCAGAAAAACTGTACATTTTCAATGTGGAAGGGAATCAAAGAGAAGTCCTGTTTCCTGATTAAACAATGAATATAAGCCTGAGTGATGGATGAGGAATGACGTGTCAGCCAGCCTCCTCGCCGTCTCTCTAGACACAGTTTGGCGCCCAGGCTCTTTTATATCAAACAAAAGTCTTGGTGTTTGGAACAGCACTCGCATCTGATTCTAATTATCTGTTATCTGTACACAAGAATAAACATTCTGGTGGGGTTCAACATTTCCCAAAACGTTTTTATTGCATTCACATTACTAGCCAAAGACATGATTTATTGTTACTAATATGTTTACTCAGGGTTAGGTCTACAAGGCCACCCTCCAGCCTTGGCACCCCACAACTCCCATTCGTCAAACCAGAAAACACGCCGTATACATCCCATGCATAATCAGTTACTCTAAACCCCTTAAAGTTCCCGGGACCACCATAGGCCTCAAAGTACTTCCGGTGTCCGATGTCTTTGCAGTCCAACCCAAGTTTGGCTGAGGTGGTAAACTCTGTGCTGGGCAAGCTGTAATGTTAAGGAAATTGGCCCCTCTCTCCATATGGAGTGAGGATTTTGACCTCTTCTCTCTCCTTTATTCTCCAATTTTATATTCTCCTGTCCTCCTCAGTGCTCCTTTCCTATAGTTTCCCCCATCCGTTGACATCACAATGGACGGTCACCTGCTTTTCATTGAGAGACGAATGCACCTCAGGCATTCCAACCCCTCCCCATCGCGCTCTCACTTTCTCTCAACATGCATTTTTATCTCAGCGAGGTGGATCCCAGAGAGGAAATTACTCAGTCATCCAAGAGTGAAGACAGAAAATCCCCCCTCTTTCTTACAGGTCCTCAACAGCACAGCTAGCAGAGAGAAAGAAAAAGATAGAGGGAGAGAAAGAGAAAGGGAGTTGGGGGAGTGAGAGGAACATGAAATCCGACATGTTTTCTAGGCTAAAAACAGCATGTCATTTCTTTAATGGGACAGGTCATTAGACAAAAACCCTGATACTTACCATTATACCCCATCAACACCCCAAGAAATGCCCCGTACACTAAATAACAACCCTGTAGACAATATACAATCCAGCAACACATTAGAAATGTAAATAAAAGTCCTACTCCAGAGCCATAAAGACAACTCTGGGAACGCCCACAACTCCAGAAACACGGACACATTATGGGAGCGAGGGAGCGAGACAGTGTGTACTGGAAATCTGATGTCTTAATACACAACTGAGTCACGTTAACAGTTCTTTAACATCAAGCCCATGACTAAATTCTCGAACACAGCTTACACAGGTATACACCTGCGAATATGGATGAATGCAGTTGCACAGATCACGCAATAAACATCATTCAGTTATGACCCATATTCGTCCTTTGTTAAAGCATCCTAAAACACACAATGAGACTTAAGACATACTAAATCACACTACCAGAGTTAAAACATTGCCATACAAGTCAATCCACAACTGGTTAACAAGAACATGGCTATAGGTCTATATCAACTGTAAATCTGACTAACTGAACTGAGGTCATAACAAGGTTAACAAATTTAAGGATAGCCAAAGTCTTCAAACCAAACTTCTTAAACAGAGATGTCACTTTAACACAGGGCTCTGCCTTGGTCATGGTTAACTTGTCTGTCTCAGGCCTGGCTGCAGGATAAGGTGACTCTAAGCTCAGATGAAAACATCCATCAGGCTAATTTATATACATTTGTGTTGAATTATCATCACCAAGTATCTTCACCCTGGCGGAAGAAGCAAAAAATTCAAATGTTGAGACCATGAGTGATTTCCAGGTGGCAGGTCGACGTGAAATCTGAAGCTCAATCAATCAATCAATCAAACTTATTTATAAAGCCCTTTTTACAACAGCAGTCTATCTCGGCAATGCATAGTGGACAGCGAACATACAAAAACGATATCATTCGCAATTTCGGTTAAAAGCGTATTCATCAGAACAGTGTTTTAGCACAGCTGACTTACTAAAATATGAACTGAACTAAATGTTGAAAGTAGCGTATATACAAACAAAAATACTAAATAGCAGTTTATGCCGAAGAATGAGAAGTGAACAGAGCAACAACGAACAATACAATTAAACAAAATACCAGATGAACACTACAATCTATAACTCGGCTAGATGAATGCAGTAGTCTGAAGATCCAATTAGCAACCACATAATGGCCTACTACAATCAGACACATATAAATATAGCAGCGTTATAGTACAGTATACGCAACCCTCCTTATCACACCAGGGGACCTTTGAAGAGGCCCCACCATCACAAAACGACTGCATGCAGGTACTTTCTTTCATGTTGCTCCAGTCTGAAACAAACGACAGGACTTGCATCCCTGTGTCTGGGACTACATTTTGGTGACTCAACGGCGTCGTTGAAGGGGCTTGGCAGTGGTTAGCTGACACTGCATGGAACCCACTTCTGTTAAAAAGATCAGCAAAAAAATTGAGTCCAGAATTGGGCGGCTTGTGTAAATTTAGCCATGGACCTAAAGGTGAATTAACAACAATCACATGATAAAGTCAATGTGTTTTTCTAACTGTCAAGGTCCAAATGATGTTATATTGTGCTTCAGCCTGAATACAAACTACCCAGTCATGTAGTGGCACCATGAACAAGTCATAGAGAGACTGCATCATCTACAAGATCCACCAGAAGTTCAAAACTTCCTGGCGGACTAAAATAAAGTCTAATGCCTATTCAGGAAAACTCTAGATGAATAAGGAGACTACAATGACTAAACTGACAGGATATGGAAGCAGGGAGCACAGTATGTCATACTTCCTGAAATGTGTTTTGAGTTCTCTAATCAACAGCTAATGACAGAAATTATATTTAGCATGTATAAAATGTTTAGGCATTTTTGTCATTGAGAACAACATCTAGAGTGACTTGCAATAGTGAATGCGTGCATGTTCATTATTGTGTTGTAACGGTTCCCTATGGGACTAAAACCACAAGCCCTGGCATACCAGCGCCCCACACCAACAAGCCACACGGAACCAATTGAATTGACATAACACACTGAATGACATCACCTAATTTGACCGGCACAGTCAGTGCTAGTTTAGAGAAATCAAGCGTAATGTTCTCCATGAAGCCGCTATGACAATACAGCAAATCAAAATAAATGTAGCTGTGAAATGCAGATCGGCAGATCTTTTGCCCAGCATCTTGCGAAATCACAGGATTTACAACAAATGTCGGCCTAAGAAGAAAGGCAGATCTAAGTGGCACATCTGGCCAGCCCAAACTGAACCTTCCCCCTACTTGGACTGACAAACAGTACCACTGCCTATGCTTCACTTGGTAAAATGGCCTCATGCTGCCTAACGGTAATCTTATAAAATGTCTATTTTATTTTGTTTAACTTTTACTTATTTATATTAGCAAATGTAAAATATATAACTGCCAGCAAATCTCGTCCTGCAAGCAGCCTGTCTTATGGCCCTGATGCCTGCTCAGCCTAAAGTCAACAAAGTTTATTGTCAAAAAACCATTTATTTGCCCAGAAAGAACTGCATGCATGCTTTGACCAGGTCTACACACTGGCTCGATGATTGAGAACCGATGAGGCTCTGTAACCACAACACTTCTTCCTCGAAACTGACAGAACACTGACCGTTTTGGAGTGGGTGGCGCTAACACAAACCATGACCTGTTGCTAATGTTGTTACAGTAAATGCACGTACTCCCAGAAATAACAACCTCAGCACTGTATGCCTCTGAGATATACACAAACCTTATGACCCCTTACGCATGTTCCATCATATGTAATTCAGTCACGCATTTCTCTTAGACAGGTTTTTTTTTCATAAAAGCACCAACTTCCACACCCCGGAGCCTTGTTACAATCTGTTCCAAAGTGCTGTTCTAATTCAAGAAGCAATCACTGATACACAACATGGTCTGACTGTTTAGTGGCACTTCAACGGAAACTGCAAAGTCAGGGGCCGGAAGTATGGACGCATCAGTTGGGCGTTGCCGGACGTCGTCACTGACGGGCCCAAGAGCTTCCTTCGCACCCATAGGTCAGTCAGATCACGCCTCATTGGACGCTGACAGCATGGAGGAGTCAGAGCCCACTGGAGAACTGATTGGGTTCTACAGTCTCGTCAGCCAGTGGACACATCTGGACCAAGCTGGCAGACTTTTTTTAGCTAGCAGGCACCCTCTGACACCTCTGTTGTTATAGCTGATTATGTCTTCGTAGTTGATGTCGCTATCAGGGTGTAGAATCCCAGTCGGTATGTCAGCAGCAATTTATTAATTACTACTGATTAAGATAAGAAAGGTGTTAGCAAAGGGTTGAAGAGCTTTAGCGAGTGGGGTGAAAGGCATTTAAAAGGTATTTCTCTATTATCTAAAGACATCTTTCTCCTGTCATGTCCTCCGATCTGAGAATAATCTGGTGAAGTCCTGCCTGAGGATGAAGGGAAGTACATAACAGAATGGGTTGACCAAGGGACAAACTTTTAGACAACAGAGAAAATAGCTTTTCAAATTGTTCTGGACCTGATGCTCAAACTTGTCTCAGATGCTGTTGCCCAACACGGCCATGCCCGGTCAAAGGGCTCTCCAAGCAGGCCAGAAAGCGGGGGTCATGGACACAACAAGGTATCAAAACAGAGGTCAAAAACAGAGGTCAAAAATAGCAAATAAAGGACTGCCTGAATGCTCCTGCTGACTCATACACAACAGTCAATGTTTGAACATACAGGACCACAGTGCACAATATACACCTGGTACCACAGAACTGTGTGTTTCCAGGGCTGTTAACTGATGATTTGGGAATGAGTGAGGGAATTGAATGAGGTAGAT
Source organism: Esox lucius (assembly GCF_011004845.1). Taxonomy (NCBI): domain Eukaryota; kingdom Metazoa; phylum Chordata; class Actinopteri; order Esociformes; family Esocidae; genus Esox; species Esox lucius. The sequence continues at coordinate 36,886,358 of NC_047588.1, forward strand.
ACTGGTCTCTGTTGTGTCACCTGTGTCGGGCCACAAGCACACAGGGAAAATATTGCCTGCCGGCCTTGTGGGAGTAATGACTAGCAGGTCTCAACACCTCGCCGGATCCCCTGGATGAAATACAGACCCACAGACGTGTTCTTCTTCCTGTTCAATGACCCCTGACCTCCACTTGGCTCTCAGCCAGCCCACAAAGTCCTTTGTTGTCACCCGAGATCCTTTACTGGCCTCTCGTCAATTACCTCAAGAAGTCTGTAAACTGGTTACCTAATCAGAGACTGTGGGTGTATGAAAGAATCTGTGCCAAACTGGATGTGTTTACTATTGCATATAATAACTGGAGAGGGAGGACATGATGGCAGAAAGAAATATCTATTGCCTTCTTAAAGCAATCAAAGACAACAACTAGCGTGTCATGGATGAGTAATGGATGAGTCACGCATGATAATGCCACAGTCAGGGCACAGTGCTCCATCCAATCTGGACAAGAGAAAATGTAAGAATCCCCATTCATCGACTACAGACCAGCCTCCAGCTTTACACTGCCGTCGAAGCTCTGGAACCTGGGAAATGTTAGCTTTGTTCCCAGGTGGTGGGGGAAGGTGACATCAGTGACTAGGTTAGAGCTCTGGTGGAGTAATGCCAAGTAAACAAGCAGTCCACGCTGCACTCCATGTACATCCTGTTGTGCTGTGATGTCTTCCAGTCAACCTCTGAAAGAAACTTTGAAACAAAGTCTACAAATTGACACAGTCGAGGAGCACTTTGAAATACAATATTTCCCAAAGCAAAACACGTCAATTCAGGAATGTAAAACGTCTCACCACAAATTTGCTCAGGCCTTTCTGTGAATCTGCATATTTTAAAGAAAAGGTTTTCTTACAGAAAGCAATAACATCAAGCCATAACCATTTGATGTGAACCGTATCAGCACTGAGGGAAGATTCTGCGAAACGCAGATTTCACCCACGACTGGACTAAAAAAAGAATGCTGAATAGAGAACGCCATTCGTAATACAGAAATAGGCTTTGTCCGGATTCGGGCTGCCGGAGCCTGATAATAATAACCAAAATTGCTGAAAAGACAGCTGCCCACTGGCCAAAAACAGCACTTCATCGACTCCATAGAAAACAACACACTCTACTTGTTCTAGTAAGATACGGCCAAGAGAGCAGAACCCAATCTGGTAGTGCTAAAAATAATGTATTAGTCTCTTATGACTCCCAGTCTGGCTGACACAGCTCCCGTGATGCACAGCGAGGGAGGACTGATGCTCACCGGTCTGGATAGGAGGCCAGAGTTGGTGCAGAATTCACACAGAAGTTGCCTTGAGCTTTGTTTGGTTTTCTCAGCTCTGTTGTCTTTCTCGTTGTTGAGGGGTTTTTGCCTTTTGTTTTACTGAGTTTAAAAACACAGAGCGTTGCACTGGAATGGGGAGCAATTGCGAGTATAGAACCAATCAGTATACACAGAACAGACCCTTAAATTATTAACATGGCATGCCAACACCATCAACACAGCCATTCCAGACCCAAGGGGAACTTTCAGAAATGTGTCAGCCAGTCAACTACAGTCCAGAATATTTAGTCAAATAAAGCAGGCTGGATCCAACTCAGAACTGCAGAGACATTCATGACCTAAAATGTCACTTCAAATGCCTGCCTCAGTCTGACTGCACTCAGAAGTGGGACCAAACACATTGGAAAGGCATTGCTGCGGGTCTTAATGTGGTACGATTTTGTATTTGAAGCCACAAGCAATTGATAGATTGTTTATTGGTGAATGATTGAGGGTGTTGATCAGGTCCTGTCTGATGAGCTACTCCCACTCCCAAAACTAAACAAAGAATAACTGGGAAAAGGGTGAATCGCTAAAGCCATAATAGATGAACATCAAAAGCAACAACTCTTATTAAAGCCACATATTGAGTTTGGGAACACAGCCAAGGCTCTAAACAGTTGTTGATGAGTGACATGAACCACCTATGAAGAGTAGACAACAGCTTTCTATAGGAGCAAGTCATGTGTTGACCCAGTGTTCTGAAGAAAATGTCACATGTAGAACCAATAGTCACAAAAAGCTTGTGTGGAGTGCAACCAACAGTCAGAAAGACAGAATGTCACATCTGGAAGCAACAGTCAGAAACCAAGCCTTTCAAGTCTGGAACCAATAGTCTGGAAAAGCCAGTCACTTCTACAACCAATAGTCAGAAACACAGCCTGTCTGGAGCAGAACCGACAGTCAGAAACATCTTGTCAAGAGTGGAATCAACAGTCAGAAACTCAGCCTGTCTCATGAGAACTGCAAGTTGTGTTTATGTCCATTGAACAATAACCCCTGACACGTTACATCTGTAGTTTTTATTGAAATGAAACATTCTAAAAAGGACTTGCCAGCTGATCAGCAGGTCAACATGGACCACGAAGAATGTGTAGTCTGTAACCGGACACATACCAGAAAATAGAACATGACATGACACTTGACATGATTTATCTGCGGTACCAGGTACCTTAAGCCTACTTGGCTGACACTGGAACCGTTCATCTACAGTATGACAGCGCCCAAGGGGGCCGGCTCTCTGCTAGCTCTCCTAGTACGTGGGGTGTCGACATGGGCGTCGTCCTCATGAGTGACAGTCCCCTGAGGTAATCACGTGCAACCTGAGAAGTCGAACAACACCCACTTTCACCGGCGGCACTTCCATCACCGAAAGCATTTACTGAGCTGGAGACCACCGCATCCTGGACCTAACGTACTCAAAGGCATTTTTAAATCTCTCTGTCCTGTGATTGGTTACATCCCCCCCTTCAGTTCCTTTAGACTTCGGATTTAGGTGGAGCTTGGAGGGGGTTCCACATGTGAAGCCCCTTTGATATACGGCAACATTTCTGTAATTGTAACATCTGGACTCGCACTGCCCCACTGTTCTGAAGCCATAATGTGTTTGCCATGCAGTCCCTTCTCTGACATGCCTCCTCCATTTTACTGCTTCGTAAACGCATTCAGTGGGACGCAGACCTTCTCTCATCAGTCCTCTCTGTGTGCAATGGCGCTGAAAACAGTGAAACTTTTTCCCCTGCAGGTTGGTTTCCATCCCATGTGTTCCTCTGACCCAGGCCTTTTGGACACCGTACCACCTATCAATAAGAACCTGCTCTGAGGTGACTGTGCCCTGACCAGGGCACGGCTCCAGATGGATTCAGTACAGGTTAATGGACATTAAGCTATTTGACCTTTGTGTCAGCTTGGGGGTTTAGCCAAGGGTCAATATTTGCTTTGGTTTAAGGTTCTTGGACACTCTCTGAAGTGTTGTTGGAACAACAACACCAGTGTTGTTAAACTACAGGCCCTTGGCCGCAAGCAACGTTTTCTTTGAAATCCCTCCTAAGCCTCGCATTTTGATATAAGCCTGCCTCAGTGCACCTCAGAAATCCTATTAACTCAATACTCTTTCCTGTTAAACTGAAGTTTCAATGTTTACTTCTTTGCCGTCTGAAATGATCTCTGCTATTTTTCTACCATGTTCCTAATGCAGATTTGTAGAGATGACCTATGATGTCACAGGGTCATAGTTCAACCCCAGCCAGCAGTGCAACGCTGAGCGTCATACAGTTAGTGGAGGGAATTGTTTCGCTGTGAATGTAAAGTTATGTTTTCCTCAGAACAAATATTCAGTCATCTCCTAACTCACAAAATACCCCGGCGCAACCTTATAACAACCTTATAACAACCTTAACTGACAAGATAATGTTTCTTGGCCCAATCTCAATCGTTTTACAGAGGACACTCGATATTTTTCCCGTTGGCCTGTTCTGACTCAAACTTTCTAACCGCGAATGTGGACCTCATCAATAATTCATGTGTTTTGAGGAAGAACATCCTTTATCTCAGGTGTCCGTGTTGACTTCCTCAACGGCACGGTTTCCTTTCATGCCCTCTCATTCCACGCTTTGCCCACGTTGCCCTTCCACTGGACCGGTGTCTTATACAGCTTTACTGTCATTACAAGTCATTTCCTCTTTACCCTACAGCAGACCTTCCTGTCTGTAGCTGGAAAATCACAAAGCAGCCCAGACGATCCAGAATTCCGGGGCTTTCTGGAAAGAAAAGATCCTCCTTTTTCTGCTAGGCCAGCAGATAGAGCCCGTCTGGTTCATCGAGGAGGTCTGTTTCTCGCGTCTCCCTTCAGTGGACAGTAACTGGTTATGCAGCTGTAAACACTCCACTCGTCATTGTGGCTCTAGCTCTCGACAAGCCCCGACTCCCAGCCACCTCAGCCCAGTCTTTGTACCAAGACTTGACCAGAAAACCCAAAAACTCAGCAAAGTTAGGCGTTAAAAACGATAGAATGAGGCACTGATGAATAGACTTCCATTTGGAAATAAATGTTTCCGGGTTTTAATAAGAATGAGACCAGTGTGTGTGAATGCTGCCGGGGAAGGTTTGGTTAGACCTGCCCCTAAGAGAGGTTGAATTGTTTTCCAGCCACCCAGGGCAGTCGGTGACTGAAAGCCAGCTGTGTGTGTGTGTGTGTGTGTGTGTGTGGTTGGTGTCCTTTAACAATCTGCCTACCCCATTGTGAAGAATGCTAAGGAGCTCATCAAGGGGTCAGTTAGGTTGATTCTCCCGGTTCTACCTCGGAGAGGTCATAGGTCAAGGACCCGTCCCTTCCGTCAAGGTAGCGATTGGAGGATGAATCAACAGGAGCCGTCCTGATTATGTTCTGCCTTTTGATGATAATGGTTCATTACTAGTACCCCAGAGAAATAGGACGTTTTCAATGTAATCTGTAGTGTTAATGCGAGATAACAAAAAAATTATAATTCAGGCAATCTCCAGTGAACTTTTTCCCATAACTGCCCAGCTCTATATAAAGGTATAGAGTATTTCAGTTAGTATATAAACACTTAAAAAATGAAAAGTCTATCTGTCTTATTCGCAGGCATCATTATCACTGCCAGTATGGAAAACACTGTTACTTTGGAGAGTTTTATTCCAGCTGTCCAGTTCATTCACATCACTGATCAGAAAGAAGGGGGGAAAGGACAGGTAGTCACGGGTACTGCGAAAAATCTTCCACGCATGTGAAATGCCTCTCGGCCCAAAGCAACACGTCTCTGTGCACACGTTCCTGTTTGGAACATGCAGACATTCTCACCACACGATCAGGCGAAAACATAGTTCTGAAAGCAGATCCACACTCTCTCAACTGGCAGAAAGCAAAACACCCAGCAGATGAAATGATATGAGAGAGAGACCAAAAATAGTGTTGCTGCCCAGAAGAGAGAGAAAGAAGAAGAGAGAGAGAACATAATGATTTTAAAGAAACTTTAAAGATGTCAGCAGTGAGTCCACACTGGTATTAAGGCAAACAATCCCCTCTTTTTCCTCCATTCTTTCTCGTTACTTCCTCCAACTAAGTTTCCGCTCTTCCTCTCATCCCCAGTTCCACAACAGTCTCTCTCTCCATTGACACAGCGGACCACCCAACAGACCCATGACACCCACTGAAAAAGAATGGGCGGACCAGCCTACATAAAAGACTGCACCAGAGTCATCCCCCCCGGGAATTGTGTTCACCTGGAGGGACGACTCGCAAGAACACTCTCCAATGCACAGGCACACGCCACAGAAAGACAACGTGCACACACACACACACACGCGCACACACATGCACACTCGCGTGCGCACACAGCTCACCCAGAACATGCAGGAGAGGCAGACCCAGGTGCGGGCTGGACCTGCTAGGGCCGCAGGCAAGCTGAGAGACACTGAAGGCATCTTCCCTTCCTTTTGGACGTTGCTCCCGCTACTTTAGACTGGCAACTGGATTCCCAACTAGTACTCCAGATCTGCCACGGGCGCTCCGGCTGGTCCAAACTGGAGGGCTATCCGTCACGGCAAATCCATGACACGACAGGGAAAGACAGCCGAGAGTGTGTCAGCTACTGCTGCTGTCCTTCTCTCCCACTCTCTCTCGCTGTCTCTCTTTCAGTCACTTGCTCGACGGAGACCCTGTACTCTCAGCCACTCACTGGTGTCTCGCTGATCTAGCACCGTCTTCTCTTCATTCCTCCCTCTCTCTTTCTCTGTCTCTCCACTCAACTTTGTTCCTCGTCTCACTCTCTCTCTCTCTCTCTCTCTCTCTCTCTCTCTCTCTCTCTCTCGGGTGTTCCTCCTCTCTGGCGTCTCCCGTGTCTCCCTCTCCCTTCTCCCGTGTCTCTCTCCCTGTCTCTCTTACTCTCCGCTAAGGGAGCTCTCACAAAGCTTTTCAGGGTCAGGCTGCTCCTCTCCACGGGAGAAAAGGGGGAGGTGTCTAGAAAAGGGGGGTACATTTATTCTCCATCCCTCCCCTCCCTCCTCTCTCCACCCCCTCTCATCTCTCTTCATTCTTAATTTCATTCATTCCATGAACCCCCTCCCCTACCCTCCCCCCCACCTCCACTCCCTCCCTCCTTCTCACCTCCCCCTTCACTTCATCCCAGGCTTTCCCTAGCTATCTTTGCTCACTCATGTCTGTACTAACGTAGCATTCATTTTTCATTAGCTCCCCCCGACCCCCTCGCCATCCCTCCCCTGACAGTCCTCACATCTCTTCACTTCCTGGTTCAACGTTGCTTCATCCTGGCTCCCAAACTGTCAAACTCTTGATTGAAAAAAAGGTCTTCTGCTTGGCTGATCGCTTCCAACCAGAAAGGAAACAGCACCGGTCCCGGTTCTTTCAAGATAACCAGAGGACAACCTAAGAGCCCCCCCTCTAAAATAGAGCGAAAAGAGCCTAACTCCCTTCTTTAGGGAACACAGCAGGTCCGGGATGCCAAGCTGCTTCATTAAGTCTCACCGGTCATCAATGGCCCACGTTAACCGTTCAGGTCTCTCTGGTCTTCCTTATGTGTCTTTCACTCGCACCCATTTTCACACACAGTTTCACATCATCTGCACACAAGCATGAAGCCACACACACACGCACACACACACTCAGTGGTAAAAGAGGATTAATCCCTTGGTATTAATCCAGTAAACAAAGGATCCTTCGGCATCTAAAGAGTGGCAGAAACTTTGACACTATTAACCCTCAGTTGGTTCATATCTAAAGCGTGGCAGAAACTTTGACACTATTAACCCTCAGTTGGTTCATATCTAAAGTGTGGCAGAAACTTTGACACTATTAACCCTCAGTTGGTTCATATCTAAAGTGTGGCAGAAACTTTGACACTATTAACCCTCAGTTGGTTCATATCTAAAGTGTGGCAGAAACTTTGACACTATTAACCCTCAGTTGGTTCATATCTAAAGTGTGGCAGAAACTTTGACACTATTAACCCTCAGTTGGTTCATATCTAAAGTGTGGCAGAAACGTTGACACTATTAACCCTCAGTTGGTTCATATCTAAAGTGTGGCAGAAACTTTGACACTATTAACCCTCAGTTGGTTCATATCTAAAGTGTGGCAGAAACTTTGACACTATTAACCCTCAGTTGGTTCATATCTAAAGTGTGGCAGAAACTTTGACACTATTAACCCTCAGTTGGTTCATATCTAAAGTGTGGCAGAAACTTTGACACTATTAACCCTCAGTTGGTTCATATCTAAAGTGTGGCAGAAACTTTGACACTATTAACCCTCAGTTGGTTCATATCTAAAGTGTGGCAGAAACTTTGACACTATTAACCCTCAGTTGGTTCATATCTAAAGTGTGGCAGAAACTTTGACACTATCCTCTACCTTGATTTGATAACCACCACCAACACACTGAATGACACATGGTGCTGTGGGGAAAGGGCTGCATTAGAGTAGAGGTTAAGTCAGTGTAACACTTTGTGTTGACATCCACTGATAGAGATTAGATGCACTCGATTAGAACCCTGGCAATCGCTAACCTTCTCCTGTTACAGCTGGTGGGGTTACCGGGGCAGTAGCTCTGTTTGTTGACTTCCTTCTCACTAACCTTCCTACTCAAGTGTATATAAACAACCATAGCCTCTGGGCAGGGACTTGGCCTGGGCTCAGATACAACTTGAAATACATTTTAGTAGTGGCTCATGCCTGCTCAGATTGATGATTGGCGGGTTTTGATATAGGTCTAGAGAACCTAACGGGCAGGGTTTGGGATTGGCGGAGAGAGCCTAATGGGCGGGGTTTGGTATAGATTCGGGGTGCCTAATGGGCGGAGTTTGGGATAGGCAGGGAGTGCCAAATGAAAACAAGCCACGTACTTGAAAAGGGCAACAGCACCAGCAAATCACTGACATTTAGCAGGTGTCCAACACAAAGTCACTGATCCGATTGTAACATGCAGGAATGTTGTCATCCATGGTTCAAAGGCCAATATTTCAAAACATTTAGATTCAGATATTAAACATGACTGAAATATGCTATTTCAAAACAGTGGCATTTTTATATATAAAAAATTGGTGGGGCACAAACCATTTCAAAATATAGGATACATACCAGTAAAGCTACAAAACTCCCTCTTGCTACTGGTGTGTTTATTTAACACATCAACAAACAGCGTGGCTCCACAAAACACTTAACGACCGAGCGGCTTGCTTCTACCAGGTGTCGTAGTACACATACTGGAGAGAGTAATTTCACACACATGTAAAATTACCACTGTCAAATTTACAAACCTAAATTAGGAATGTAACTAAGCTCAGAACCAATGTGCCTACAGGGCCATACACGAACAGCAATCAGCTCAACACCACTGAAGGCCACAAACTTTTTAGGGAAACGGATCCATTCTTTTGCAACAACCTTAATAGATAAGCATGGACACACTGACTCGTCACCATCTATATCAATAGATCCATCACAAAAATATGACCAATGCATGGACCAGCACCACAAAGGCAGGATGATAAAATATGCTTTCACTCATCAAGGCGGAGGGCTCACTTGAAGAGAAAGGTGACACGGCAGTTCTTCCTCTGGGCAAACTTTTCAATGATTTTGGGAATGACATAATGTAGCTGCTGAATCAGCTGGCTTTCAATGGACAACATGGCCAATGCGTTGAGTCGCGGCTGTCCCATGGTATTGCGAGTGAAGGTTTTTACCCTCTTCAAGGTGGAAAAGTTCCTCTCTGTCTCAGATGTTGTCATAGGTGTTGTTATGATTATTTTCAGCAGAGTGATTGTCTCAGCAAAAGCCTCCTCTAGGTTGTTCTCATGGATGGATCTTAACAGAGACAGGGCTGTCTTACCAGTGTGAAGCTCAGTGTGGCGGTACAGAGTGGTCAGCTCAGACTTCAACTTTTCTGCGTTTCCTAGAGGCCATGGTTTCACCGCACAGTCAAGCTGAGATGTAGGGAATGACAGGACAAATTGTGGGAAGAGCGAGCTGTCAACCAGCTTGGCAGTGATCAGGTAGTCACTGTTAAAACCTCTGCTCCACCTGGGAGATGACTGTGTCACATGCCTCCTTCAGCACCGGCGCTGTGTTGGTTACTCGTCGGGCCTGGCTCGTCTGTTCCATCGTGAATGGTGGCAGCCCATTCATCAGTTTGCTTCCGCAGATTCTGGACATTCTCCTTGAAATCGGTGACCGCACTGCTAATCATAGATGCATCGATGCTCCGTTTTTGCAGAGTGTTGTATAAAACATCAACTTCTGGCATAAGGAAGAAAAGAAATTCCAGCAGCTGCAGAAAGGCTCGGCCCCAGATTTTCTTTGACAGGCCGTATGCCTCACTTATCCCGTCCTGGTTGTGTGCGTATGTCCTCCATACACAGGAGCAGCGTAGCGCGGTTTTCCCAAACTGGCATTGACAGTTCTACTTTTAAAGTTCCATCGTACAGCGGGTGGCCTTGGAATGCGTCTCTGTGTTGCCTCAGCAAATGCTGCAACACGTTTTGGAGCGCCAGAGAAAAAGGTTAGCAAAAGTTAAAAAATTAACTTCAGGATGCTCATCCTTGCTGAACAAAGTTGCTGCAAGGTCAGGTTCAGCTGGTGAGCATAGCAGTGAACAAACTGGGCATGTGGGTATGTCTTTCATTAGCGTCTGTACCCCTCGGACGTTTCCACTCATTACAGCTGCACCATCATAAGTCTGAGCGATCAGCTTTTCTCCCAGCTTCAGTGGTTCCAGCACACCCTTGATGCTATTAGAGAGGCCGAGGCCAGTTTTATCTTTGACTTTCACAAACTCTAAAAACCTCTCTGTCACTGTATTGTCAGGCAACATGAATCGCAACACAACCACCATATGTGATTTACAGGAGACATTAGTTGTCTCATATGCCTGTATGACAACAATTTATTTCTCATCCACTTGCTTGGCTAACTCCTCCCTGTACACTTCATACATACAGTCTAAATGTTTGTTTTGTACAGTGCTGGATGTCCCTTTGAAGATGGGCTGAGCGTCATAGTGCCTCGAAGTCTCTAATCGCCCTCACTCATAGTCTCGAAAATGGATCCAAATATTCCAGGATTCAGGGAGTCCACCGACTCGTCGTGCCCCCGCAGTGCGGTTTCACATTTTCCACACAGTTTAATACATGTTATGATCCGACTGAGAACGTACCTGTTTTCCTCCACCTGTTTGTTATGCTGCTCAATGGAGCGCCTGTATGTACTTTCAACTTAGGCTGCGACATTTACTCTTCCAAGTAAGCCCAATTTCACAGCATTGTCCAGATGACTACCGCTGCTCTCATGTTTTGCAATCCTCTCAGAAAGATATTTCAAATCATTGTAACCCGTCCTCGACCAAGTACCATCTCCACCAAATAGCAGACATGGAAAACAGAAGAGTGTCTTCTTTTGTATACTAAGCGTTAGCCACTTTTTCTTCAAAAACCACTCCACGTTAAACCTGCGGTTACATTTACCAGCAGTTTGAGTGATGACAATATCCCGTGGCTGATGGGCACCAAGTCGCTTTACTTCAAGTTTCTCCTCCAAATTAAGGGTTTCAAATTGGTGCTCGAGTATGAAATCCACTTTATTCATTTTCTCAAGTTATCTGGCGTTTGTGAAGCTAATATACTAGCTAAGACAATCTACCCTTCTCGCTCTTCTTGCCGACTAATGTTGGCGACAGACAGACATACAGCCAATCAAGTCTGAAATACGAAATTACGCTGTAGTGCACAGGTGTCAAACCGGTTCCACGGAGGGCCGAGTGTCTGCAGGTTTTTGCTCTCACCTTGTACCTGATTGATTAATTAGTTCACTAATTGTTTAATTTCTACCCCCACCTGGTTGTTCAGGTCTGACCTGGGAACCAATTTAAAGGAAAACCCAAAGACCTGCAGACACTCGGCCCTCCGTGGAACCGGTTTGACACCCCTGCTGTAGTGGGTCTACCGGCTGTCAGCCGCACTTGGCATCAAATTTGTGTAATCTACATTGATCACACTAACATTCTGTACATGCGTATAAATATTTTAACACCTACAGTGTTCATTGCATTGTGTGAGAGGGGCTAGCCCCACATTCACGCTTAGCCTATGGCTTACTATGCGGCCTGAGGCAGCAAGGCAGGGACCAAATTAACATGAAATAATATCCTAACACAAATGATATGCAGTTTAGGAAGATGCTATATTCATAGATAATAAATTATAGGAAGTAATCTTCCAGAAATAAAAATAACATAATTTTGTTGCAGTTCTTTCTGTTGACAACAGGTGGGGCTGTCCACCACCTGCCCCTGATGACCAGTCGCCCCTGTTTCAAAACAGAGTCACTCACAAGTCTGCAGCTGCTCTGAGTTGCAGAAAGAAGATGAAACAGCTACCCCTGGTGGACAAAAAAATATTTTACTAATTTTCCAAAGGCTGTGTGGGTCCAGAAGAGGGCCATAGAAACAGCTGTTATACTGTACAGTCACACCTCACACCGTATTCATGCACACACTCACACAGTCTCTGGTTATCACCATATCAGAGCGGATTACAAGCCTCCCTGTGTGTCCTTGATGAGGACGGAGGGCGGACAAAGCTAGCAGCAGGACAGCTATGATTGGCCCATTGTCCCTTCAGATCAATCCCGATGAATGGCCAGGACACGTCCTCAGATGGGACAGTATGACTAGCCATTATATACAGAAGCAAAGATGAAACAAAGACACAGCAACATTAAGGACAAAAGACTGACTCACAGTGTGTGCGTGTGTGTGTGTGTGTGTGTGTCTGTGTGTCGGTGTGTGTATGTGTTTCTAACCTAACAATATCAAGCACTTACTATCAAGCTGTGTGGTTGTTTCAACTAGCTCTCTAAAAATGTATGCACCAACTGGAAACTGGAAAGAGCATCTGCTTGATTACTAAAATGTCAATGCAATGGTTAAGTTTAGGATTAAGGTTAAGATTAAGGTTTAGGGTCAAGGTGAGGGTAAGATTTAGCATGAGGATTAGTTAAAGTAGGATCTTTGTATGTACAGTCAACTTTGCGATACCCATTTAGGTAAACAAGTGAGTGTGAATGTGTAGTTCTGTGTGAGTGCATGTTTGCTTGGGGGGCTGGGTCCTATTTGCCCTGCTAATCAAATCTTTGATGGCCTTGCATTAGCATTGTCTTTGACCTTCAGCTCAGACTGGTTGGACAGAGGAGAGTGTCCACTGTAAAAGGAGGAGGATTCTCAGTCTGAACAACACAACTGAGTCCAAGGAATATTTAGCCTTCTAATAGATACACATGCACTAATAGATATACATGCACTAATAGATACACATGCACTAGCAGATACACATGTACTAATAATTAAACATCCACTCACAGATACATATGCACTAATAGGTACAAATACACTAATAGATACACATGCACTAATAGATACATGTACACTAATACATACACATGCACTAATAGATACATGTACACTGATAGATACAAGTACACTAATAGATACATGTACACTGATAGATACATGTACACTAATAGATACATTTATACTAATAGATACATGTACACTAATAGATACACATCACTAATAGATACATGTACACTGATAGATACACATGCACTAATAGATACATGTACACTAATAGATACATGTACACTAATAGATACATTTATACTAATAGATACATGTACACTAATAGATACATGTACACTGATAGATACAAGTACACTAATAGATACATTTATACTAATAGATACATGTACACTAATAGATACACATCACTAATAGATACATGTACACTAATAGATACGCACGCACTAATAGATACACATGCACACTAATAGATACACATGCACTATTAGATACATGTACACTGATAGATACATGTACACTGATAGATACATTTATACTAATAGATACATGTACACTAATAGATACACATGCACTAATAGATACATGTACACTAATAGATACAAGTACACTCATAAATACACATGCACTTATTGATACATGTACACTGATAGTTACATGTACACTAATAGATACAAGTACACTAATAAATACACATGCACTAATTGATACATGTACACTAATAGATACATGTATACTAATAGATACAAGTACACTAATAGATACACATGCACAAATTGATACATGTACACTAATAGATACACATGCACTAATTGACACACATGCCAAAGTATCCTGTGTGTGTGTGTATGTATGTCTGTGCGTGTTTCTACATATACTGAGTATGCAAGCATGCACATGTCTGTGTATGTACGTGTGTGTGTATGTGTGTGTGTCTGCAATACAACAGTCTCAGAGTGAGTCATACTCTGCAACACTGTGCCTCCTGTTGGTCCCTAGCTTGGGTCTGGTACATGGGGGTGAGCACACACGTTGAAGGGTAGAGGAAGTCCCCCACACACACACCCTTTCCCCTCCCACTGGGTTTACCTCCGACCCATCTGTGGAAAACAATACAGACCCGCCCTCCCCAGGCTCGGCCTCACATGTGTGCGCACGTTTTCTCTCTGTCTTTAAAGAACAGGCCCCTGTGGGGGGGCAGAGACACAGAGAGAGAAAGAGCGAGGAAAAGACAGAGAGAGAGAGAGAGAGAGAGTGAGAGGGAGGGACGTGCCTCTGTAGCAGACCTCTACCTTAACCTAGTAAAGGATTACCACAATAATAAATGATGTCAGAAAACTACACTGGCTATTGCTAATTGCTTGCATCCACACAGCACAATTCCAGAGGTATTGCAATGTCTATTGTGCAATTGTTACATCCAATTACAAACAGGAATTAACATATATAGACTGCCCCGACAAAAGCATGGACCACCATGATCTCATTTGGCACAGGCTTCCTCAGTTGAACCAAAATAATTAGACCTCTTAAAGCACCAAACATGTTACTTGTCAGTCATACTCCGTCCTGTCCCAATGACTGGCTGCAATCATTTCTTCTCCATACGTCACAAACACTGAACGAACCTCGCCCACACCCGTGTTCCCACAACATCGCCCATCAAGTTTCCTTTAAATTCCACCTTACATGCAAACTACTCTCCCCTCAGCCTGTTCTGCAAGTCACCAGCAGACTCTGGCCCTTTCTTTTAAACTAATGCTGTCATTTCAAAGGGCCCTTTTTTCTCTCTCTTTCTCTCTCTCAGGGATCCAGTTCTGTTTAATCACTCGCATACCAAGGCAACCAGAGCCAAGATCAACTCACACAGCCTTCAGCCTGTGTCAAATGTATCTGCTTTTAAAACCCAGGAAATCTACAGCCAGGAAATCTCTGTCAATTACTGGAGACATTCTGCTGTTATTAGATCTTCATTCATTGGCACTTCAGTTTGGCGGGGCAGTGTCCCAGGCAGGTTTCTGAGAAGGCTGTGTGGAAAAAGGGTCTAGCGTTAGCAGATGTAGGTTCAAATACAATTTCTATTATATTCTAATATTTTGGGGGGATTGAGCTTGATTTAGCTTGCCTGTCACCACGGATACAACAGCATGGTAACGGGGCAGTTGTCTGAGATTCAAGCAGGGGGGAACCATTATTCTCAGCCCAGGACTGGGTGCCACAAGTTACATGTTCAGCATCTGGATTAAATACGGTGTGAGGAGCACAAATCACTGTCAATGACCTGATGGAATCAAGACAAGGTGGTGAGGTAGTTCTCATTACTCAACTCACTTGAATCTATTGGTTGCCGAGTCACAGAAAGGACTTGGCAGACACAAGCACCCTCCACGACGAGACACCAGACAGAGCGTGCCGAGTGGCAGACGCGGAGGAGAAGATGAAAAGGAGTTCCACGTGAAGTCGGTGCGATATATGTGTCTGTATATACAGCATACAGACACGGACATCGACAAACTATACAATGCGCCCTGACTGAAGTGAATCAAACGTTAAGTCAATAGTGGCTTCTAAATCAGAGTAGAAAATATAAAAAGTGCCCCATTTAATCAAGACAGCATAAATATCAGTTCAGTCCTTAGGCTAAGCAGTGTGGGCAGCTCATACTGAATGGATGGACCGTGGGGAATCAGTCAAATGACAGGAAAAGTGCTTAGACCTCCCCAGAGATAACTATCAGGAGGGGAGAGCGTGGTGTTCCATCAAAATGCCCATGTAAGAAGATTGATGTGGAGAGAGGTGTTCGTGCGGCCTCGCTCTGCCTTGCCCATAGATCTACGTGTTCCAACAGCCGTTGAGGGACAGAAAAGCTTTCTGCCTTAATTGCACATGTCTGTGCTGCATGTGTCAGTGCTGCATGTGTCTGTGCTGCATGTGTCAGTGCTGCATGTGCCTCTGCTGCATGTGTCTGTGTTGCATGTGTCCGTGCTGCATGTGTCCGTGTTGCATGTGTCTGTGTTGCATGTGTCCGTGTTGCATGTTCCCGTGTTGCATGTGTCCGTGTTGCATGTGTCTGTGTTGCATGTGTCTGTGTTGCATGTGTCTGTGTTGCATGTGTCTATGCTGTATGTGTCTCAGGGAGGCAGGCAGAGAGAACGACAGGCAGACAGGTAGGCAGGCAGACAGGGAGGCAGACAGTGAGGCAGACAGGAAGAACGACAGGTAGACAGGGAGGCAGGCAGCCAGGCAGGCAGACCAAGAGAACAACAGGCAGACAGGGAGGCAGACAGACGGTATAAAAGCTCCGCTGAGTTGCAACACAGCATCGCATCCTGTCTTCAGGTAGCCTAGCCTACTGTAGTAGTGTTAATTAAGAAGGTGAGGGCTAGCGGATGGAACTGTCGATCAGATCACAGGACTCCAAACGGCGTGGGTTTGTCACACCCAGCATACTAGGAACCAATGGAATGGCATTGGTGCGGTTCAATATGGGTGGAGGTACTGTGCTAAAAACAGCTGCACAAATCGGTGTTCCATTAGTGTCCAAGATTTATTTAGGAATAAAAATAAGGTTGTCCAACGACAAGGTGGTCATTGGAATGTAACACAGGGCATGGGTGGGTGCGCTTACCTGGTCTTTCCTGTTCCTTCTCAAAGGTAAGATGCAATGGAAGAGAAACTTCAACCAATTGAGGAGTGCGGCAAGACTCCAGCTCGGCCCGGCCATTCTCCCAGGCCCCTCCTCACTCTGTCCTCTACCGTCCTCCTTACCCATTTTCTCCCTCTGATTTCCAGTTATCCCACGATGCAACACACAAACAGATCATCCAGCTCTCAGCTGGTTGTCGAGACGGGAGCAGGTCCTATATCCATTCCCCGAAAAAGTGTCACCCTTCTGGGCTTCAGCCACCTAAACCGTCCCTGGAGTGGAGGCCAGCCCCACAAACGACTTGGCTCCATCCCACACTAGCTTCCCAAACCTAGCAACCATACAGCATCCCTGTTTAGAAGCAGACTGTGTCTCTCCCCTCCTCTTTCTCTCCCTGCCCCTCTCTCTCTCTCTCTTTTTGTCTGGATGCTGCTCCTCTCCATTCATGGAAGGAGGCGAACAGCAAAGGAGGGGGCGGGAGAGAAGGGGAGTAAATTGGCAAACGTAATGATAGGCACTTACTGTGATAGGAAAAGGGGAGGGGAGTTTGGTAATTGGGATTAAAGGGGGACGGCCGGCGTACTAAGACTCATTGGCAGTAGCACTCCCTATAATGAGCATACGCAAACCAACGTGGTGATAGTTCATGTAGGGAAGTAAACGATCAAGTCCAGACAGAAATATTGTCCTCCACAATCATTGGTGCAATGGCACATCCAGAAGAACTTGTTCGCTGCTGTGTTCCCAGGCCAGTCACGGAGAGAGGCCGCGTTATGAAGACTGACTGCTTCTAGAATGGCTGCAGACAGATACTGAGCAATGGTTCACTTACTCAATTGGATAAAAGGGTCGCAAAGACAGGGTCATTTACCGGTCTGGAACGGCCTAGATACTGGAGCAAAACAAAACAAACAGGTTGTACTTATAGCGAAGGGCATGAAGGAGCCTGACAGACAGAAGTATATGCAAACAAATGTCCGCACATCCACACAAATAATAAGAACTTTAACGTGCATTTGTAAACCAGTATGCTTTGACCTCACTCAAATCTGTCCCACTTAGCTACTCAGTAATGTCTCATAGGGAATAAATCCCAGAGAGATATCAATCAACATCCAACACAGCCTTTATATACCATCTCTCCCTATCTGTCACTCAACCAAACAGGAAACAGTTTGGCTTTTTGGAATGGAGAGGACCTCTGTGAAGATATAACCCTAGGCTCAGTGAGTAAAACATTTTGAGATAACCTGTGTTTAGGTGGATTTCCACTTCTTCCTGTTATCCTGGCTATCAGTTTTTCTTTTAAGAAAGATATATTAAGATATAAAAAAAACACATTGCTGGGTATTCCTAAGAGGCATGCTCTTCTCTGAGAATGTCTGAGGATGTACTATTAAACAACATTAAAACCCTGATATACCTTAGGTGCGCTGTGCAGGAAACGCAACGCAATCCGAGCCTGTGATTGGACCAATCACACAATGTTGGCACAGAGACCAAGAGGGATATCAGAGAAGGGAACAGGACGGCCAGCTGAACACTGCACATTTCCTGTCTTTCCATAGCGGGAAAACAATGGGTTCTGGACACAAAGTTTCACAAAACTGAAACTGAGGCCTGAAGCCAAGCCTGTTCTAGGAAACTGGACAAGAGGCCAGGGGCTTGTTTTTTGTTTTTTTTAGTTTTTTTTTGGGGGGGGGGGGGCACAATGTTCCAGGCAGCATGTGGTGGGAAGTGGAGGATGGTGTTTGGACGAAGTTGGGCGAGGTGCAGTACCAGCTGGTGGATTTTGTTTTGTCATCATAAGCGTTCATAGCTCCCAAAGGAGAGGGTCAGACGCCACCACCAAAGAGCAGACAACAACGTTTCACTTCAACACTGGAACCACGCGCACAGGCCACCGTTTAGACCCGCGGCATACAGACAAGTCACTCACCCGTCCAATCCCAGAACGTATCGCGGAGTTCACACCAATCACCTTCCAGATCCCTGCAGCGATGCACAGCAAGTCGTGCAGGGCCGTCTGGTGACTACACACCCAGGCCATATATTTCTTTCACCACAATTCACCTGACAGCACCAGAATGGCAAGGTGGGTCTGGGAACTATGCTGTGTTGTGCAGGCTCAGGCTAGTTTAAGAGCTGCATGCGCTGCTGAGAAGTCACTGTTTATAAAAAAACATACGCACTTCAACCAAGCCCTACTTAACAGCAAAGGAAATGCTCAGTTTACGTCCAGAGGAATGACAATGGACATGGTTGAATCAAACTCAAAAACTGTCAAATTCCGTAGGCACGTAAAAAACCCCATGCAAGAACGCATTTGTGTGAATTACTTCAGTTTTGGAGTGAAGCCACTGGCACCTCAGTCCTCAGTAAAGTGCCGGTAGTGATTCATGTACGTGCAGACCCTCCTCAGCCTTTATTGATCTTGGAGCCCGTTCTGAAGAGTTACAGCTTGGCAACATATGTACACGTGACAGAAAGATGGTCGTAATTAAATGTAACTTTTCATTTCGGTCTTTGTGTGCGAGCTTGGGGAAACCTCACTCATCCGTCTAAAGTAGACAGACCAATGCTTCAGCACGTGCCACAGGACAAGACAAAATCTAACCTTTCGTCCATCCAGAACCGGGATCCCACATAAAACACTGTGCTTTTGTCCTCCTCAGGGAAAGAAGGGACCACTCAGCGTGGACAGACATGTTGGGCCAGTATAATGGGGGGCAGATTGAGGGGGGGTTGGACCTGGAGGGTAGAACATTAAGAGGGGTGGCAGGGTGTACAAAGCAGTACCCTCTTGAACAAAATCTCACTAATCCTTAAAATCCCCCCAAGCCTCTTGGGAGTGGCACAAAGAGCCACAATGGCCCCCTGGGAATCTGTGACATCACAGCCTAGTTTCCTGTTCCAGGTCTTATGGTTGACTACTGAACACAATACTCAAATAACACAGCTGACACAGCCTTTACAGTTGAAGGTGGTTAGTACAACAACACAGTTGACACAGCCTTTGCTGTGGAAGCTGGTTAGAACAGTATCACAGATGACACTGCCTTCAGAGTAGAAGCTGCTTAGAACAGTAACACATTTGACACAGCCGTCACAGATTAAGCTGGGTAGAACAGATAAGGGACATGCAGGTTCTAAATGACTCTCATTAGGCAGGCATTAGAGACCATGAAAATAAGAGGGGACTAAGGCTTGGATGAGCGTGCAGAGGAAAAGGCATCAGGAGTGCTTGAAACAGTCCACACTGTGCACTGAAAGTCTTTTTTGTTCTCCAAATTGAGGGCTGGTACTGCGAAGAGATGAAGGATCCGAAGAGAAAGGTCAGAAGAAAAAGGGAGGGAAAAATGAAAACACGTTCTCCTGATTTTCTCAGAACTCACTAAAGAAAGATCGCCATCCGGGCCTGAAATGGTTCTTTGTAATAGGCCTCTACAGCTAAGGACATTTTGGAAATATTTCTGAGCTGTCCCATCAGGTACCGGTCCATGATAAAGGGCACTATAAGACTGTGTCTTTTCAATTCTAAACATTCTGACGTGCACACATGAACCAATGTCCCCTCCTCAAATCTGTCAACGCACAACTATCACACAGTGTAAAGACTCCATCTGTCAATCAATCCCACTACGGCCAGAGGAATGACAAGCAAAATGCAAGGTGAAATGAGTGGCGAGATGGAATTTCCTGAACAACCGACAATCAGAAGAAAAACCCAGTGCCTTGCGCATGATAGTGGCTACAGACAAAGACAAAAGAAATCTCACTATGTAGGGTAGGTCCTGGAAGAAAGAGGGACCAAGCTGTTCGTGTGTATAATCCACTTACAACATTTACATATAAAAGAGGGGCATACTCATGTGGCAGGGATGGAGGAGGAGGGTGTCTAATGAGCTACAAACAGACAGTGGGCTGAAAGCTCCAGGACACCCTTTAAGAGCGCAGTAGAAAGACCCCTTTTGAATCAGTTATTACTTTCTCTGGCCCTGTGAGGTAGGTAGCACTCCAGCCATCTCACCGAGCGCATTAAAGGGGACTGAGGGAGAGATTGAGAGAGACTGAGAGAGATTGAAAGAGGTTGCGGGAGAGAGAGCGAGATTGAGGAAGAGAAAGAGGGAGATTGAGAGTCAGATAGAGAGACTGACGGAGAGAAACAACAACAGAACACGGCAGAGAGGGGGACCAGAGGGAGAGAGGGGGACCAGAGGGAGAGAGGGGGACCAGAGGGAGAGAGGGGGACCAGAGGGAGAGAGGGGCAGAGAGAGTTAGCGGGAGGTGATCTATCAGCACGGACAGTATCTTCAGCACAGGTCGCTCTCCAATACAAGGAGTTCATAGGTCAACTAGACAGAAAAGTGGGTGACTGGAAATGTCCCTGATCATCTTCCAAAATTCCCTGAGTGCAAGAAATCCATCACCGTTTAGAGGTGACAAACAAAAGACATTGGCTATTGTCTTGGCTTGATGGTCAGGTATACGGTTAGCTGACTCCAACAGCGCAGACAAGAGGTGGCTGTTGTGACCAGACACTCTGCTACGCATCCCTTCAGTAAGTAGCCAAACCAGCCATACATCCCACCCAGCACCGTGCTGGAGATATGCTTCACTTGAGGACTATACCATCAGCTTGGAAAGGGTGACTTCAATAGAAAGGGGCTTCTATGTATGCACAGTGACCGCCAAACAAAGATTCAAGGGGTGAATGAATCCAAAAAGATCCGCAAAAATGGCTAAAGCAGACCCAGTAAACATTCAGACCATGCATAGTAAATGTTCTCTGTTAGCAAAACTAACTTTCGTTGTATATCAACTCAACAATGACAGGACCTTCTTTACAGTGTTACTCTGGAGACGGCCAGCTGAGTTGTCGATATCTCAACGAATGTCCTCATTCAAAGAGTAGTACCAGAGAGAGTATGTTCTGTCTTAGTGTCTTTAAAACAGCACAGCCAAGCCTTTGTTTGAGGACTGGACTCAAACTGAGATCCACATCAGATCAGCCACCTCATTAAACAAATAAGATGTTATTTGTTTGAAGAGGAATATATATATATATATATATATATAAATAAATCAGGTGAAGTAATTGTTGGACCGTCTCTCTAAGGCACACAACACTCTCACTCATGGAGAGCGGGTTGGAGCCAATGAAAATGCTGTCAGAGGGTTATATTGCATTTTTAAATTTACCTTTTTTCCATCCCTTTTGTAAGGGATGTACTAAGAAATGTTACATTAAAAAGTATGCTCAAAAAAGTTAACGAAAGCTACTTGCTGTTGCAGTTTAATCGAAGTCTAGAAATGACAAGCTACATTCAATGAGAAAGGGTTTCTTCAACATGATGCTACCTGGGAAATGTCCTAGTCACTGGGGCATAAAGCCATGAGGCTGCAGTTCACACAGGCAGCCTGATTCTAGTAAATGTTCAATCATTTTGCAACAACATGACTTGTGTGTTTTAAGGAAATGGGCTCATTACAAAAGTTTCCAGCTTAATATCCAACATATAATATCCCCTTGTAGGCAACACTGTCCAAAACACTGTATGAAATGTCCTGTGGGACTACGCCACAGTGTGATTCTAGCTAATCACGGACTGAACACAGCAGTCCCTGACCTTTCCCCAGTTTCACAGTGATTAAAAGAGAACTCACCAGCCAGAAAGACATTGCAGAGTTTTCTATGGGACACTTGTAGGACAACCCCTCTTCACTCAGTCCAGAACCAGGTATGGTCCAAAATATGCAATTAGGCTTGCCTGGGGCTCACAGGGACGGAGCCATGGTGCCTCTATTAACACCAACTGAACTGAGAGCCTGGCAGTCTTTATCCTGACATTTCCTGAGCTGCATTGTTAGAGAGGGAATGGGGAAACACACACTCGCACACAGACAGTCATACACACACACACACACACACACAGATGTACACACACTCAGAAACACTTGCACAGACCTACACACACGCGCGCACACACACACACACACAGAGACAGATGTACACACACTCACACCGACCTACACACACACACACACACACACACACACACAGATGTACACACACTCACACCAACCTACACACACTCACACACAGAGCAGCGGAAACACTCTCCCACTCTCTGGGTTTGGCCTCATGGAGCGCCCTGCAGAGTAAGAAGCTACAACGGGAGCTGTTGTTCTTTCCTTTATGTTTCAGGCCAAGGTCAGATTCTGACCCGTGGTTGGCTGGGGGGCGGCGGCCTGCCCTCCAGGACCCTCCACTTCCTTGTTGATCATTGACAGAACATGGGAATCCTTCCATGGTTTCTGCCCAGACGGAGCCCTTCACGTCGCACCACACTGAGTGTGGAGAAGGGGCCGCGGCTCCCTAGGTTCATTACGGTTACCACAGACCGTCAATCCGTCAGGTGTGAATTAATGACCTACTGTGTCTGTTTAGTGGCAATTTGGGCATGCTACTCTACCCAGTGAAGGATTTAGAGGGCAGGTCAAAAGGCGTGAGCAGTGCCCTGGAGGAGCTAAGGCATTCCGAGGGGAGCGTCTCTTAATGTGATAGAATGTAGAGACTTAATGTGACAGAATGTAGAGACGTAATGTGATAGAATGTAGAGACTTAATGTGACAGAATGTAGAGACTTAATGTGACAGAATGTAGAGATTTAATGTGACAGAATGTAGAAACTTAATGTGATAGAATGTAGAGACTCAATGTGATAGAATGTAGAGACTTAATTATATAGAATGTTGAGACTTAATTATATAGAATGTTGAGACTTAATGTGATAGACTGTACAGACTTAGCAATTGTTTGATTGTAACTGAGTATTTCAGAGGTTTTTTTAATTACTGTTTTGAAACAACAATACATAAAAACGGATTTACACAATCGAGTTATACATTGCTGGAAAATTGAGCAGTGTGTGTGCACAACCAGGACTGGGTTTGGGGTGAAGGTCAGGGGTGAAGAGGTCAAGGTTGAAGAGGTCAGGTGCATAGCCAAGGGCCCAGGGGGGCCAGAAACACCACCATCAACAGGGGGCCTCTTACATGACTACCCCTCCCACTCCCCCTAAAGGGTCACCGTTTGTGTTTTGCCCGGCGCTAAAAGGAAAACATTTCAAACTGACATATTCACTGAAACCTAGACTTGTTACTTGTTGCTTACCTGACAAAAACACTGAGCATATTCGTTCTGGATGGCGGCGCAACGCCACAAACATCCCGGATGGAGGCTGAAGGAGATGAATGGCACTTTGACAAAAGAGTTGGGTTTTAATTATGAGAGTCATTGTTTAACTAAGAAGAGTAAGCATCAAACATGCCACTCCTGGTGATAACCTTGAGCGGATATGGAGGGTATCTTGATCTATATCTTCTGTCTAGCACAAGAACAGCCCAAAAATGGGTGGTTTTTCTGATCCTCGCTGGAAATACGGAGTCCACTGTTTTTGTATTAATTAAACCAAAATGTGTGCATTCACACTCGTGTTTGCATGCACGTACTGTGTGTGTGTGTGTATGTTTGTGTCAGAACGCCTGAGTGTGCTATTACTGTGTCTATAAACAAAGAGCCACAGAACAATGTGCTTCCTTGTAGCCAGGTCAGCAGGGAGAGCTGCAAGCTGATTGGATGTCGAGTGTTCCCCAACGCCAGTTTCCATCGAAAGGCAGGAAACAGTGTGTCACCGACAGGAAGTACCTCTCTAGAACAACAGTGGACCGGGGAGGCCAGCCACCATGTGTATTGCTTTCATACAGCACCACACCCATTTACTGCACCCCTGGGGACCCTGTCACCTCACCGAGGTCACCCCACGTCCCCCTCATGAGGGCGGACCTAGGATTGCCTCATCTACTGGATGCATTCCAAGAAACCAACGAAAGTCACTGGGCAGACATGGTCATATATTAAGCCAATCCAATCCACATGTGGTATCCATGACATCATCCATGCTATTACAGCGAAAACATATGGACGATGATCGCCAGCAGCAACTACGCCAGTGATGAGTGCACAGTGGGTTGACTTATCTGCTAATATAATATATTATCTCACTCAATGCTTTGGGATTTACAAGGGTGACGGTGTACTTCATGAAAGAAAAAGAAGAATTGTCACGGTAAGGTGAGCAGCAGCGCCACCGTTCCGTGCATCTTCAGTTTCCCATCACTCACGAACACATCCCGGACTGTCACATGTTTTCAACCATTCACACCAGGTCCCAATTGATATCGTTTGTATGTGTTTAAATGTTTCCCCACTGCTCCCCACATTGTGGATCATTGTTATTGTCGTGTTTGGATGGCTTGTGCTGTTAAATGTAAGTGCTGAATACCTGTTGCTACATTTATTTTGCTGCTTCAGACAGCCATTTACTTTCGTGTGTTTTTTTGTTTCTTGTAATTAAATAGACCTACATCGACTACCTCTGCCTGCAACCTGGTTCCTTGCTCTGCAACACTACACCAAACTGTTACAAAAATATAAAAATGTCAATATGTTTGGGATGCAGGTTAGGACAGCGGCCAGAGTGGCCATTGTTATTATTTGTTGTCACGTGTATATCTTTGGGATAAGGGCAGTGTGCGAGTTTGTTCACTCTGATAAGGCATATATATTTAAGACCCTCCCAGAGGGATTGACATGGGGCAGTGTCAAGCCCGTCCTTGAATTAAACGCAACGACTCTGGGGAGTTCAAAAAACAAGCAAAGTTGACCAAGAATCAGTACACGCGGAAATCTGAGGTGCTGGTTTGAAGGGCTTCACCGTGTCACTCAACTTCTGACAGGAGTTACCTCAGTGGTTGAATACTTTCCCCACTCAAGCCAACAGTGACTGTGGTGACAGAGATCCTGGACATCTACTGTATTAGTATTATAGTTAAGCTCTGACATTTTGACGGTGTCACCATCTGCTGGCCGAAACGCCACAGAGTCCTCCGTTCTCCAGGCTTCCATCCCTACATCATTATCATCTTATTTCTCGTTCTCTGTCTGGATCCTAATCTCCGTTTCTCTCGCACACAATCGTGCTTGTCACGGTTGCCCATGTTCTGACATCCCTGCGGAACACGCCAGAAACATTTGGTCGTCACGCTCCCGGTAATAAGTGTCCGACAGTGATGTCGAGTCCAGGATAAACACACTCCCTTAGAACTGAATCAGACAGCGGTTTCCTGGGAAAACAAATCAGAGGAGACAGCACACGCGTATTGTTTTGTCTAGACGTGAGGTCCCGGCTTGATAAAGGGTGTGGAATGTATATACTGTGTTTACCATGCCTTCACTTTCATGTCTGCTCCTCTTCAGACCCAGCGTCGGTGTACCGTGTCGCCAGACTTCAAATAAGATCCTAACAGTGGACCTCAAATGGACCCAGTGCCACTCACGTGTCTGGTGCGTAAAGCTGTCATGGAAATCCCAATGTGTGTTTACCCAGCCGACGGGAATGTTAAGGGGTAGGGGGGCGTCCGCCCGGTGTCATCTCAATTAGACTTCGTTCTGGTGAAGCAGATGTCTGCAGATGTCTGCAATCCATGTACTGTCAAGTCAACGGCCCGTAGACTTGCATGGCTGTTCCTCCATTACAGCTCACGTGTCCTCACGGCCTACTCAACTGCACGTTCCCTGGCCTGCTTCTACGGTCGACGGTGTAGAAGTCGATTGGCAGGCTCTGGTAGAGTCGCCACAGAATCACCACAGGTGAATGGTTGGATAAAATGTACGTGTGAAGCCTCCTCCTAGAGCGCTTCCCTGCTTCTCGGCCATCCTGCCATTGTTCTGCCACACTGGAACTGCTGGACAGAGAGATGATGTAAACGAAGCCACCTCCAGCCATCTTCTCAGAGGTCCACTGGCAGCCAGATCAGCGCAACGACCAACATGTCCAAAATAAACCCATGATTAAAATGGGCGCCAGTAAACAAAGCTGTGGGTATGTAGCACGTGTGAGGTATTCTGTGGCTCCGTGAGGTGATTTAAACCTATATGCACTGGCGAGCCAGTAAGTCCAAGTCCTTGATTTGATTAGCAATCCAGTTCATTGTTTCACTGGGAGCAGCATGCTTCCTCCATAAACAGGGATCAGTGAAGACAACATGGCAGGGTGTTGGGTTTCCACTCTCCCCCAGCCTAAATATAATAATAGTATGGATGAAATGACAGATGTAAACGCTCCGAAAATTATTGCTAGAGCTCCAACAATTGCTACGCTACAAGAAAAGGAAAAGTTATGTCTGCCCGACGCCTTCGTAATGCCGAAATGAGACAAACAGAACATTTAACAAAACCAGATATTTGGAAACCGAGCAATCAAATGTACTGGGCCCTACTTTCACCACCATAATAATCTTTCCTTAATATAGCTTACTGTGTGGCATGCAAACGAAACCACATGAAACAATTTCATAACCTGCAGACATTGAACGTGGCCATATGTGGGCTGTATTTTAACTGGACTACAACTTGGTGGCTAAATTCCATGTCACTCGTTATACACACCTTGTGGTCTACAGACAGATAGCATTCCAATGCAAATACCTATAAAATTCTAAATTCCTTGGCTCCGCAATATGGAAGGATGCAAACCTATTCTTTCTAGAAACAGTGAGGGAGAATCGTCTGCGGCGATCTGCCTCGGCTTGTTACAAGCTTTGGAGAAGGGAGAAATCTAGGGCTTTTCTTCCTATGTGTATTCAGAGCAAATGCAGCGTGTCAAAGAAGACGATTTATTACCTCCCAGGAGAAAAACTGTCTCCCGATGACGCAAACCTGATTGGTTGACCTACGCAGCCCTGCCCAGCTTTGCTCCTCTGTGCCACTAATTACCTCCAGAGCCCAATGGCATCCTAGTGGCCCCAAAGAGAACCCAAGGAGACCCTAAAAAGACCCCATGGGGACCCCAAAGAGACATCAAAGAGATCCCATGGAGATCCCATGGAGACACCAAAGAGACCCTAAAGGGGCCCTAAAGAGACCCCAAAGAGACCCCAAAGAGACACCAAGGAGACCCCAAAGAGACACCAAGGAGACCCCAAAGAGACACCAAAGAGACCCCAAAGAGACCCCAAAGAGACTCCAAAGAGACTCCAAAGAGACACCAAAGAGACCTCATGGAGACCTCATGGAGACCTCAAGACAAAAGAGTGTCAAGCCTGCCCAAAAACATGAACAAAGGCTATACTGGTGGTGATTAGGGGAATGTGAGGCACCCTGGAAGAGCCGGGGTCCCTGTCCATCTCCGTGATGCTTTTTGAGCCACTACAAAAGCGTCAGAGAGGAGACTATGTAGGAGTTCTGGGTTGCCAAGAGCGAAAGCCACACTGCTTTGCCAAGTATTAAGAATGAAGACAAGAAAATCCCCACGGCAGAGAAATGTCAACAAAACGGCAGCATAAAGGCTACATTCATCAGGCCCACAAAGGGACGGAGCTGGATGGAAATGGGGGTAAATACGGTGGCATAACTGCATGTGCCTCTCATGACACAAGTTTCAGACTCCTTTTTGGATTACCATAAAGGGGCCGTGACTTTGGGAAATACATTGCTTTATATCTGTCCCCACTGTGATTCCATCCTAAAAGCCTAGCTAGCTGAACTACAGAGACTACAGTAAGTGACTGTATTACGTCCCTTGTTTTGCATTTATTGTGGGACATCTTTCCACATTGCTGAATTTGTAACATATTGAAAGCCGTTTTTTGAAAGGGTGACTTTTGATAGAATATGTGTGTTCTGTGAAACACAAAAAAATATTAACTGAACAGTTAGATATTCAAAAATGGCTAGGGAACTGAATTCAGCCGTGGGACAATTCTAATCTGAGCAGATTGGCAGGGGCTGAATAATATAAACTGTAACAAATAATTTAAACACTTAAATGTTGACAGTCCAAAACAATGAACATTCAGCTGTCTGTTGCCTATCCATGCCCTATAACCTGTTAAATTCTTTACAGTCAATGACAAAAAAAATCTTGGCAGCAACTCCTAAGTCTTAGTGAGTGGGTGTCTCCTTCCCGTAAATTGGATGCAATTCTGAAACCTAAGTCTCACAGTCCTTTGTGTCACCCCTCCTAGCACTAATGGTTCCTGTGAAAAGTCGAAACATTGCTTTATTGCATGTAATATTATTCTCCTCTGAAAACTGAAGTCAGAGAAGGCTTACTGTGGCATTGTTGGCTTCATCGGGGTATATCAAAATCCCAATGGTATTATTACTGTAGGTTCGCCATGTCATTGAATTCCACAGAAACATTTTAGAACAGGGCGTTGTTTCCGAAATTAAATGTTGCTTTTAAGAACACCTTAAGAAACTTGTAATTGTCCATATAAAAGACAGACAGCAAGCTTAAACAGAATGATCACTACAGCGTGAAGAGAAAACCTCTCATCTTTTCAAAACCGGCAGCTCTTGTTCCCTGCATTTATTCACTTGGTTTCCACTGTGATACACACTTGTTTTCCTCCTTATTTACACACTGTTTCCCTCTGTGTTTACACACTTGTTTTCCTCCTTGTTTACACACTTGTTTCCCTCTGTTTACACACTTGTTTCCACTGTGATAACACTTGTTTCCACTGTGATACACACTTGTTTCCCTCTGTGTTTGCACACTTGTTTCCCTGTGTTTGCACACTTGTTTCCCTGTGTTTGCACACTTGTTTCCCTCTGTGTTTGCACACTTGTTTCCCTCTGTGTTTGCACACTTGTTTCCCTCTGTGTTTACACACTTGTTTCCTCTTGTTTCTTGCTACAACAACCACAGCGTCCTCGCATATTCAGCTTAACCACCATCAAACCATCTTTTGTAACCACTAACCATAACCCTGACCAAGAAACAGCAAAATCTGGATTCAACTGGATCTCATTAAAGGCCGTAGGTAACCATAAGTAACGTAGTGCCTCACATGTGTACACTTACTTATGTATGAACAGTCATTCAGACGTAAACACTCCTACGTAAGAACAGTCCGTTTTACGTAAGTACACGTTTGTATGCTTTACATTCAAAGGACTACGTGCTGGCAACCTAGCGAGTCGTACATGGTTATGGATGTTGGCGTCGGTGACGCTGTCGCCCCAAATTTGGACGGACTTGGAAGGAGGCGAAACGCAGTTTACCGAAGAATAACGGTTAGTTTGGTGACGCTCCTGTCCAGTTACGGTTAGCAAAAAAAAAAACGGTACCTAAAAGCAGCGTGATTAAAACTTGCAAGCACCGGGCGGCAGAGTCAGTGGAGTTCAAGCCATCTCTTACCACAGCTCTCTCGCAAAACTTCACTTCATTTAAAGCTACATGGTGTAGTACTGTCCCTAGATAGGGAACATATCGCTGCAACTTTAAAATAAGTACATAAAATTTACTGTGAAAACATAAAGATATACTAATGTTGGGGGTTTTCTTTATGCAAAATATCATACTTTTCCTCGATATATTCTTTGCCCGCACAGAAACGGTCAACTCAGTGAAAACCCTGCCATCTGCCATTGTGTGTACACGTGCTAATGGACTGTAAAACAATAATGTTTGCACACTGTCTGATTGGTTACTATCACGGTACTGCTACCGAGGCCAGACGAAAAACAAGCTGTTCCCACTGGATGCAAATCTGTTCTCAACAGACACAGCTGAGAAAGCATAGCAATGTGTCTGATCTTAATCCAGACCTGAAATGTGACACGAGAGCGGTGCGCAGGGAACAAAGATAAGCCCGCATTGTGACCATCCTCATGTTTTCTATGTTGTCTGCACATTTTGATCGAAACACAACCCAATCTTAGGGTTATTCTTATCATATAGCCCACATTAGCTCAGCTGCTTAACAGGAAAAGAAATCAAACGACAACATAGTAACAATGTTAAATGAACCGCTTCCAAAAAGTTTTGATATATTTGCTAGACAAAAAAAAAAAACATGGAAATTCCTCTATAAAAACCTTCAGGTAATTACAGAAGGAAATGGGAAATGATTACGACTGACCGTGGTTGAAAGGCGGTGTGTGAGTGGGTGTCATGTACGGGTCCAGAAGGTAAATTGAGAAGGGTCAACGTTTCTTCAATGCCAGCAAACTCATTCCTGCTCAAGCAAATATACCAGTGGGCATTTTTCCATGAGAGGAGTGGACAGAGCAGGCTCTGTTTGCGACCGATGGCGGGTCATGCTGGCAGGTAACATGGAGACGAGGCTGCCCACCGAGTTACAGCACAGACACCACTATGTTTCCCCCTACAGCCAAGTTCTGCACTGGAATGCAGAACAGGATGGTGAGGAGGGTAACTTTCACTCCGCCATCTGCCTTATCAGGTAATCACGGAATCTGGGGAACCCCATGCCAGGAGAATGTCAATTTTTGGCGGGACTTTATGAGGCAGGAGTACGAGAGTTGGATTTGTGGTTTAGATCACCCAATGTATAAGTTAAAGGCACAGAATTGCCAAATTGAGTCAGTCTCTCTCTCAGCTCAACCTGGTTGGTCACAAAACCGGCGTTTAGTAGACAAACACAAGGCACTCAGTCATGGTTATGCTAAACTTTATCTGATCAACATCTGTTTTGCTAATTTGTTTTGTAGTCTGCGAGAAGACCGGTCCGCTAAGCATTACGATCAACTTATCCATGATGTTGAAGCAGGGGAACGTTGACGTTGAAGCAGGGGAACGTTGCTGTTGAAGCAGGGGAACGTTGACGTTAAAGCAGGGGAACGTTGACGTTGAAGCAGGGGAACGTTGACGTTGAAGCAGGGGAACGTTGACGTTGAAGCAGGGGAACGTTGACGTTGAAGCAGGGGAACGTTGACGCTGAAGCAGGGGAACGTTGACGCTGAAGCAGGGGAACGTTGACGCTGAAGCAAGGGAACGTTGACGTTGAAGCAGGGGAACGTTGACGTTGAAGCAGGGGAACATTGATGTTGAAGCAGGGGAACGTTGATGTTGAAGCAGGGGAAGAGGAGTGTTTTTGAGTGACATTTTCAATCCCTTGGCATTACCTAATTTTGGCACAACACAGAGGGATGTGACAGTAATCGACATTGTTCAGCAGACTGCTGAGATATCTACTGAGATATGCCATGAAGGATATATTCAGCGAATGTGTAAATTGCAACTAAAATAATTGAAACTCAAGGCATGCTCAGGAGAGTCCTCATCACGCAGCTCGTCCAACCAAGAAGTGTTCGCTGAATAACGTATTCTCTAGACAAACGACCACAACAGAGCTTGCAGTCGCCCGACCTAGCACAAAAAGTCGCTAGAATGCAAGTGAGCAAACCACTCTGAAGCCAACCCCACCAAACCCGGATGGTGCAGAGGCAATTTCCATAGTTTTACGCGAGGCCTCGTGGGCATTGTGGTCATGCCGACCTAGTAGCAATCCAGGAAACTTTTGAAATGAATTCATTAGATGGTTCAGCTCAAATCTGTGCTTAGATGAGATCAGGTTCTATTCTTTTTATGGACCAATGAGATGAGGGTCTTTTCTCTTTCTGGAAGATTGAGATGAGGTTCCTTTTCTCACAAAGATGTGGTCCTTTAGTTGCCTTAAATAAATGGAGGTCTTTCAAGCTTTAAATCGTACAGTATCATCTCTCATGTCCACTTTCCAGAGACGTATTGTGGATATAATGAATGTGCTCATCACAGCTTTTGTACTTTCAGTCCTGCATTGTCTTCCATCTTTAACCACTTTCAGTTCCTGGATTCTATGTTCCTGGTTACCAAATCTGTGCATGTCAATGCTTCAAAAGGACCAAGTAATCTCTGAAATCCACCCAACCTTTCTCAAAGTCCAGGGATTGCACAACCTGTTTTCTTTCCCCTCTCTTTTGTGGGCCTCTGTTGTAAAGTGGCGTGTTATGAAGACACCAAAATGTTGTTTTCCACTTCTGATCTGTCTGAATCCCCCAGAGCCATACAACATAGGTCTTCCAGCGTACTAGCACCCGTGTGTAGCCATACAGTTAATTATGGGGCAGCGTAGACCATTAGAGGTCCTAGGGATGCTGCTGGCTTTTGAGTGTCGAAGTATTTTGCACTAAAACATACAGCTCCGGAAAAAATGAAGAGACCACTACACCTTTTTCATTCCTTTCCAAAAAAGTTGAGAAGGAAGGTTTTGAGTGAGGAACAGAAGCGTTCAATTTGCGGTGGTTTCTTAATTTTAACCCTTCTGTTCCTCACTCAAAACCTTCCTTTTCGACTTTTTTGGATAGGAAAGAAAAAGTTTATTTCTTTTTTTTTCTCATTAGTATTCCTTTATGGCAAATTCAATATATATCAATATTTACATAGTTATTATTATTATTTTCAATGTTAAGTGTATTTGGAGATTGTATTTGGAGATGTTAAGTGTATTTGGACTCAAGACACCACTAGTGCACTATGGCAAAATTAACAAAAGATACACGACAAGCTTGAGACATTGTCCACAAAAGACGCAGAAAAACGGGACATGCTTAGAAGCTGCTGGAGTCATTGGAGATGTGATTTATGGCCACATTTCGGGACACAATATTATCAAGGTTTCAAGCAACTTGGAATATTCTGCAGCGTGATATAGACCTTAATACTACAGTAAGGACACTCAAATTGTTACATGATTTTGTGGCAGTGCTGTGAGACCCTTTTTGACAGCTTGGTGATAAAAGCTATACCTGGGATTAGCCAGGTGTACAGGCATGACAACTATCGGAGAAAGAAGCGTAAAACATTTGCTGATGAGAGTGGAGAGCCGGATGTTATGTTTGATGGAAGACAACATTTGAGGTAGATATGTTTAATTTTGCCATTGACATCTATGCACGTCTTACACAGTGTAGTTTAAGCCGGGACCAGCAACAACCACAAGATCTTTGCACCCATGTTTTATATACAAAATATACATCTCTGGTATGACAGCAGACTTGCAAGAAAACAACTGGAGCAAATATGACACAAATATTGAATGAACTACTTTCTCATTTTGTATCAGAATGTGAGTGTTTGTGTGTGTGTACTGCTGGGGTGGGGCTGGCTGACAAACAGATTTAGAAATGAAACGGCATTCGCCAAAACCGACAACAAAACACGGCTGCGATATCGAATGACAGCAGACAATTATGGGAGGAGATCCGGGTAATGTTAAGTGGCACTTTCAACACTTCCACCAATGAATCCTGACTCTCACTGAAAGGTTTTCATTATGTTACTGTTCATCTCCAACACATAAGTACATTGAAATCAAATGTATGGTAGGAAAACACTGGACAGTCCTGGAGTTGAAGATTAAAGTAGTTCATAAGCTTACCTTTCATTAGGAGACCATTGATCAAATGTATGCCCAGAACACGGTAGACCAGAGAAACAGTCTTGAAAGTAACCGTCTCCAGTCTAGCAGATTTATTAGATGCAGCCTGTGATTGTAAATCTGGAGCATTTTTGTGCAGCCAATTATATGGCCACCGGCAAAATCTAAAGTACACTTACTACTTCCTCGATCACACTTGAAAACAAACAGGGTTGTAGGCCAAAGGTGGTTCCTGGATTTGGATTTATCTCTAGCACCCAAAAGAATAAATAACAATCAACACACTTAAAAACATCCCATCAACAACTTGATAACGACGAGTTCAAAGGCTTTAACCAGGCGTGTCGAGCAATGTTCCATTCATAATGATGGCATTGTGCCAAGCCAGTAGTGATGTAAAGTGATCTTTTATTGGTTTTGCCGGATCGCATAAGCGGATGTCTCTTACTGACTGACTGAGTGCCTGACGGACTAAGTACCCATTGTTAAATAGCGTAGTAGTTAGAGAAGCGGCCTTGTGAACTATTGGTCCTGAGTTCGTATTTTCTCGCAGGCAAAGTATGCGTTGTGTTGGCGAAAACTTAGCTAACTGAAACTGTATACAGTTATATTGCAACTGTTTCTGGTATGGAATAGTCCATCTTCAGTCTCACTAGAAATTGCTGAATTCTTATGATTATTCCTAGGAAGTTCCCAGTAATAAAGCATATTACTGGCTAATACGCTGTTCGAACAGCCAGTGACAAACACAAAATGCATAGTAAGAAATGTTAGTAAGTTTAAATGTATCTATGTCATTCACGAATGGCCAACCAAATAAGAATACACTCCGTGGTGTAGTGGTTAAAGACACAGCCTTTCACATGGGCGACCCAGGTTCGAATCTCATGGCAACATTTTCTATTGCGTGCCGGCTGAACTAGGCTTGCCTGGTTTCTTGTTTACAACTATATTTAGTTAAACAAATTCCAGGATTCCCATTCCCACTTTATTAAGTGGTCTCTCGTTCCTTCTGCCTGAGGTAAAACCCTGGACCCCCCCCCCCCCAACCCCCACCCCCATACCAGCTAAATCCTCCCCTCTGCTCTGATTTATTCCCACCTGAAGGATGAAAGAAGTGGCCGTTTGTTTTGAGGATTTCAGAGCTGTCGGAAAAATGCCGTTAACTACCTGGGAGCAGTGTGTGTGTGTGTGTGTGTGTGTGTGTGTTTGCATGAAGACAGGACAAATGTCTGAGAGGTACTCAGAACAAGCTTATAAAAGAGCAGGAGAGTTTGAAGTGTGTCTAGTGATTGCATTACACCACGCTACTCGATGCTCTCTACAACTGAAAGGGCCAACAATAGTTCTCCTTTTGAGTCATTAGCTGTCATCCCTTGTTGAGGGAGTTTTATCTCCACAGGTACTGACACAGGCCTGTCAAATGTATTTCACTGTTTCACCAGAAAACATAGCTATGTACAACCACGTTTGCTAAATGCCACTGCACCAAGCCTGTCCATCAAAACACACACGACATACCATAATAACAAAATCCCAACGAAGGACTGTGCTACTCCCATGTTTTTGCAATAATATACGAAAGGAGTGAGCTGAGAGCACATTCTTTGCAAGGCTTGCTCAAATACCCGCTCATCTGGATCAAAGTCTGGCTTTTCCCGACTCTTGCTTAGGCCTTGACATGTGGGTTTTGTTTTCCTGCTTGCTTGTTATCACTCCCAGGAATCTCAGGCCAAGCCAAGGCCTCTCTGTTCGGTGGGGCTTACAGGAGTGGCAAAGATCCTCACTTAATTTAGCCTGACCGACAACACGACCAGTGTGCTAATTAAAGGAGTTTGGAAAGTGGGATGATAACCACACACACACACACACACACTGGGCAAGCCTGCCCACACACTAGCATGCTTATACACATACACACACACAAAATATTTATACATGATATTAATTCATAAAACATGTACCATATTAAAGGTGGCATTTTTGTAACAGACCTCAGTGGATCAATTAAATTCTAGAATTATCTGTAGTCTCGGTTAGCTGATTACTGCTGAATATGCAGAGCCAAACTACCATCCACCCTTCATGGGAATTCATCTGATCCCATAGACACCTACAAGAACATGCTGTTAAGGGCACAACCTCATAGTTCAGTCAAGCATAATGTATACAGCTCACATTCCCTGTGCTAAAGTCGAATGCTGATTACAAGCATTCTCTGTAATGACCGCGTTATCATAAGGACTCCATAAACAACACAAGAGGGAAGCTGGTGTTTGCTCCAGATCACACTCACTGATTTGTTTGAGTACAGGAAAGCCAGACTGGTCAAGAGATCAGCCACTAGTTACCTAGACTAGACCCATTCTGAACTCATGTGCCCACAGAACAGCATGCTCAAGGGCAAATGTACCAGTACTGGCCTAGAGAATGTCTGGGAAAGTGGGACGTGAATATACGGTCCGAGTATTGCTCTTCATTCGTTCCATCAGGCTAATCCCTCTTCATCGCATCCACAGATGGAAGTTGCTCGGTGCCATAGTCCCTAAATTTGACTTAAGCCTAATGCACACTTCCTGGTCCACTGACTGACATCACTGACCGACAGTCTGAGACTGGACAGGTAGTCTGGCATGGTATTCTGTCAGTGTTCTATATGCAATTTTCAGAGCTCAGGTCTGTGACCACATTCCTCAACTCATTCCACTAACGGAACCATGGATGACAAAGCACTACCTGTTAGCGCTGCGCGCCCCCCCCCCCCCCCCCCAACGCTGCCCCCCCCAACCCTCCTCCCCATGACCCTTAACCCCCTTAGGCACCCACCACCCAAGCACTAGTGCAGCCCACTGACAGAGCAGCACTCTTCATGACCTCCCACTATTCATCACTACAAACTACCACTTTTCATCACCACAAACTATCACTGTTCATCACTACAGATTACCACTATTCATCACTACAAACTACCACTGTTTGTCACTACAAAATACCACTGTGCATAACTACAAACTACCACTGTTCATCACTACAAACTACCACTGTTCATCACTACAAAATACTACTGTTCATCATTACAAACAACCACTGTTCATCACTACAAACTACCATTGTTCATCACTACAAACTACCACTGTTCATCACTACAAACTACCACTGTTCGTCACTACAAACTACCACTGTTTGTCACTGCAAACTACCACTGTTCGTCACTACAAACTACCACTGTTCGTCACTAGAAACTACCACTTCATATCACTAAAAACTATCAGTTAAGAGACACTCGGATCTAACAGTGATTTCCATAAAAATTGTATGCTCTGAACAAATGGTTTGCAATGTATGTAAATGCTGATGAAATATGTCGGAAACTTGTGGAATTTAGTTGCCTGAATGTATCAATGCAAGGACACTGGTGTTACAGCATTTTATTACATACCTATATAGTTCGAACCCAATTGAATACTTTCATATGTTGTTGTTTTGTCCCCCTATCTATGTACCATACTTCCCACTTAAAGATACAGTCCGCAATTTTGTGCCATTTGTAAAATAATTCTGTCAAGGTGTGTAAGTGATTATACTTACAAGTTATGCAATTATTAAGAATATATTACACATCCAACCCAAAATGGGGGTTTAAAAAAAAGGTTTATTGCAATTGTCCATATATTTTAGGGGACATTTTGTCCATTTAGATATAGTTATACCTGTGTCCCCTATGTCTACTGACCTGTATCTCTCTACACGTTGTTGGCCTTGTGCTTTTCAAAGTTCCTAAGCAATTCACTACCTAACAGAGACAAGCTACAGAAACGTCTGAATTTATCCTGAAATCATGTGAATTACTACAATTTAACACAAGTGGAGGCCAATTACGTTTCTGTGTGATTTTGGAAGTGACTGGTTACACCTTAGCTAATTTAGGGTCAGGGTTGGACCAAATGTTTTAAGGTTCAAGGGCGGTGTAGACGTTCAACAGACACCGAATGGCTCTGGAGTGAACCTTTCAATGACTTGTATGAAAGGTAATGAATTTAGTCAGACGTTCGCATGTTACATAATTTCATCAAACATCACTATGGTGGCAAGATCACGAAGAAAAGGCATGGTTGTCACCTTATATGTGAAGGATGGTGTCATCACTAGAACTATCCCTTTCTGCGTGTCGTGAACAGCTGTCACGCAGGTAAACTGCGGACCAGATACCCTTTAAATACGTTGTCAAGTTCAAAAACACGCAGTACTAACTTTATGTCGTTCAATTCCAACACATTTGTCTATCCTTTTTTCTGCAACCACTTTCTGCGAAATCGTTTCGAATTTTGTGAGTACATTGTGGAAGTGAGTATACGTCCTACCTTGTTCAATAGTTTCTTGTCCACTTTCTTTTTCTCATGATGGTCAAGTGGCATTTGCAGAAGGTCGTCTTCACAACAGATGAAACTCACTGTGCATCCCATCCAGGCAAATTTAGACAAGAGTCGCTAGGACCCATTCAAAAACGTAATGTTTCAGAGCAACGTCTTCTGCTTGGCATTCTAAATTCTCATTCACACTTTATTCACGCAGATAAAGCTCTGCTGCCTTGCTCGAGCCCCAAAATGATGAACGTTATGAAATCGTACGCAACAAAAAATATTCTATGAACAGGTCATAATGTTTGGAGTTTCTCAATCCAGGTCCAGCACAACACGTTGTTGCCGTTTTCCACTAAAACCCCCATGCGTAATTGCATATCGATCTGCTTTCCCGCTGTTCAGGAAGAGACAGACTAAATTGTGTCAAGTGAGGGGGGGGGGACGCTACAGTGGAGTACTGGGTATAACTAGTTTCCTCTCTCGCTCTTTCTCTCTCTCTCTTTCGCTTTCGTGCTATTTATTTGGTTGGATTATCTGATTACCATTGAAATAAAATATAATAAAATATATTATAAACATTGTCATAAACAAATAAATAGAAGCAAAATAATGACATCCAGGCCTTCCTCATAATTGGTTGGTCATAAGCAACAGACAATATAAACAACATGTTTTTGATGTCCTACTTGCGGGACAAACATGTAGGCCTGTTTAGATTTTTGGTTGTTGCGAGGCGTTTCACATCATCCTAAGTGTTCATAAAACCACCTTTGAATTTATTTAGCAGTGAGTGTGGCAGCAATATCGTCCTGTAGTATATGAAAAAACCCGAGGGAACAGTGTTTGCACCCCATGGCGCACCTAGTCCTGTAAAATGGCCTCCCGTTCGTCATACGACCACGCAGAGCAATCATCAGACCCAGTGACTCCCACGACATGTCTGCCCATACAGTTGTGGCTCCCCAGTATGTTTAACCGCAGAGGTTGTGTAATGAAGGCATCTCAAACGTAAGCATGTCCGGATGTATGAAATGCGGTGGGAGAGTAATCATCAGATCATTTCATTCCCAGTTAAGTGTCTGTCCATCACAACCCAGCATGGCAACAATTACTTACATATGTAACTATTTTAGAAAACATAATTATGTAAAGTATGAACATATCAGCAGTGCTATTACGTTCAATATCAACATATTCCAGTGTTATTGTTCCTTGATGACTTACGATTATGTTCTGTGTCAACCAATAAGAAGTGTCATTTCCCCACCATTGGGAACCGTCCGGCTGGGGCAGTTACAAACATATTAATAATTAAATAGAGTGGCTGTTTGCACAGACATTGTGGTTGGGATGGTGGGCAGGCATTGTTCTGCTGTTGTGGAATGTGTTGTTTAGAGGCATTTTCTGCTTTTGTAACCAGACCCTTAACATTCATCCTAACCCTAACCTCAGTAAAGTCATGCCTAACCTTTATGTAACCTAACCATAACCTCAGTACCATCATGCCTTAACTTAACCTAACCTAACCCTAACCTCAGTACCGTCATGCCTAACCTTAACGTAACCTAACAATAACCTCAGTACCGTCGTGCCTTAACTTAACGTAAACCTAACCCTAACTCTAACCTTAACGTAACCTATCCCTAATCTCAGTACCGTCATGCCCAACCTTAACCCTAAGTTTAACTTAACTGTTAACCGTAAATGTTATTCGACAAGGACCATAATAATAGCAAAACAATAAGTGAACGTAATTGTTTATTGCGAATGTAATTGCACCGATTTATGTTCATACTGAACTTAATCTTGGTTTACAAATTAGTACTAAATGAATGTCATTCCTGAGATGTACAGTTGGTCTATCCATAGGAGTCGGCATATGCATGTTAGGCGTAAACTAGTCTAGACTGGATGTAACTGACGTAAGTCTGAACTGGATGCAAAGGAACTGTTCGTTAAAATTATCAAACGTTTGATGCCAACTTTACTCAGTGTGGTCACACACAAAGAATGAAATGGTCACTCCCTAAAGGCCAACATCAAAAAGTTGTTGAGTTTCAAATCATTGTGTTTACTGTGTTGTTTGCAATAGCCTGGTTATGAGGTTAGAGCTACTGCATAAATAGCCTGGGGATGACGTTAGCGTTACCTCAACATTAGCCTCTCGGTTTTTCCATAGCTTGTTCATGGACAAATGATGCATGTGCTTAAACTACGAGTCTGGACCTATACACTAGCGTTTGAATTAACGCCTTTTCGTATCTTATTAACTAGGTGAAT
Organism: Esox lucius; assembly: GCF_011004845.1. Classification (NCBI taxonomy): domain Eukaryota; kingdom Metazoa; phylum Chordata; class Actinopteri; order Esociformes; family Esocidae; genus Esox; species Esox lucius. The sequence continues at coordinate 36,926,666 of NC_047588.1, forward strand.
TTTTTTTGTATTTTTCCAAAAACTTCTCTTGGTGTTAGGCCTTGTGAATCTTTTGTTTATCAGTTCATCTGGTTGCCTTTTCACTATCCATATAGTGTAATTGTTCTTTTTGTGTGCTTAATCTTTTTTTTTGTACAGTTATGGTTACAGACTCTTTACACCTCCATACACTCATATTTTGAGTGTAGTTCATTTGCCAAAAAAGAGAAAAAAACACATTAAACAAAGTTGAAGATGAATTTGACTGATAGCATTTTTTTCCCCAGATTTTCTATAGATAATGCAATAATATCGTTACCATTAATTATTTTAGCCACAATAATTGTGTAGTGAAAATCTGATATTGTGACAGCCCTAGTTAGCATTACCATAATAATAGCCTCGGGATGAGGTTGTCAGTCCTTCAACAATAGCCTGGGAATGAGGTTATTATTCCCTTAAACATAGCCTGGGGATCAGGTTAGCATTCCCTAAAAATTAGCTTAGGGATGAGGTTAGCATTACAGTAACAATAGGTCGGGAAATACAGAGAGATTTTTTTCCTAATTCCTTGAATTACATCTCATCTCCTTTAAAATCTTTCAATGTTAATGGATTATATATGATCTCACTTGGACATAACTGTCCTACCAACACAATTGAACATCACTGACTGACCGTTGCATGCAAGTCAGTTAAGGCTCGTTGGTATTTATGTTGTCATGGCAATGACGATCACATCGCCATCATCATTGTTTCATGTATGTTCATCCATGGTCTTCAACATCATGCTACAATGTTGAGATTGGGAGACAACCCGAAGACTATTTCATGTCCTCAACTGCACAAACACTGCTGCCTCTTTTTGCAGAAGGACTGGTGACTTTGCAGCAAGGCCACTTAAAGACAGTGGTTAGGCATGGAAATAAGTGAAAATGAATGCTCTATGCAACACTGTTCAACATCACAGGAGACAGACACAAACACACTCAAATTGTAAAAACTGCCTGAACTTGCGTATGGACAGCATTTATTTGACATTCATTACTTTTTAAATATGCATTTTCTGTTATATTATTACAATAGGCAGGTTCATAGAAAGCTTTTATTTGTTTCAAAACATTTCTTGTTGTAGCAATCGGTTTATAAACAGAGTATCTGGACAAGAAGGGCACTAGTCAGTGAGACCACCAAGAGGCCATGTCATCTCCAAGAGGCCTTGTCATCTCCAAGAGGCCAAGTCATCTCCAAGAGGCCATGTCATCTCCAAGAGGCCATGTCATCTCTAAAAAAGTTACTATCTTCCATGGCTGGGCTGGGAGACACTGTTCATACTGCAACAATAGCCTGTGTGCTTCATAAAAGTGGCCTTTATGGGAGAGTGTCAAAAAGAAAGGCATGTGGGAAACTCTTGGCTCAATGTTAAGCTCTTTGTTTGTCACAAACTAACACCGGAGGTCATTCTGTGAACACCATCCCAACAATGAAGCATGGTGGTGGGAGCATCATGCTATGGGGATCTTTGCATTAGGGGCCTGAAAGCTTGTGAAGAAAGAGGGCAAATGGATGCAACCAAGTATAGAGAAGTTATGGGAAGAAAAAAAAGACTGGGTCATGTTCAGGAGGTAGAAAAAACCTTTTATAAATGATACAGTATGACCAGAACATTACCTATAGCATCATTTTTACATCCTGTTGCAAAACACTTGCTTTGAGCATTGGTCAGAATTTCTCTTCTCGCCAATCCTCTGAGGTCAAAAGAATAGATCCCTCTACCTCATTCAAACCCGTGTCCCGGCCCCGGATGAAGCGGAAGAAGATGAATGAATTAATATTCTGCCAATTCCCTCTTGGCACATGGACCAGATCTGAAACTCTAAGAGGAATTTAGGTTTGTGGAGTTGTTTGAAGAGAAAACACTAAGGATTACCATTCAATATATTAAAGATCAGCATTTGTGGCTTATGTCCATCACACTTTGTTTTGTGTCTTTTCTTTTAACTGAATACATTTCACATCTGATAAAGATGCCTTTAGAGGACAGGTTGTCTAGAAGGATTTTTCTTCTACAACACTGCTAACTACATTCAACAGGCACCAAAGCAACTTCCAAAATCTATGTCACTAGGTTTCTTCAAAACTGACGCTGACAGAAATTCAAAGTCTAGCTTGGGTCTATCACACTGGTAGTAACCCACTGTACTGTCAGGAAAGTAACCCACTGTACTGTTTTTTCAAGCTGGCTGCCTCTCTCGCAAAGGCTGAAGTCACGATAAACCTCAGAACAAAGGAATCACTGACCGTGGCCATTACTTAACCCGCTGTTCTGCCAGATTTATTAAACTTTGACACATTCAGAGACTTATGGAATAGACAAACCTTGCTGGTGGGACTCACCCTGGGTCACACATAGGAACTGTTGCTTTTGTTACTTTGTCTGAACTAGTCCATGTGTCAGAACCCCCTCCTGAGAAGCTGTACAACGACATCATTTACAGCTCATGGTAAATGACCCGGCCATGAGTTTCTGAGTTATCATGGTAACAGGGGGGTGACGACAATCAACAGCATTCCATCACTCCTCTTATCTCATATCTGGGTCTCAAAATCGACGGGCAGTCAAGTGAATGTTGGATGGGGATCGTCTTGTTTTGCTCCAAATATGTTTCTAAGCTACAGAGAACTGGAGTTTTTTTGTTTCATCATAGCATATATAGATTTGATTCTACAGTTGTGCTCAAAGGTTTGCATACCCTAGGAGAATTGGTAAAATATGTGCCATTTGTAAAGAAAACATGAGTAAGGAGGCAAAACACATGTCTTTTATTTATCATGGGATTCACATTCAACTGTAGGTCATAACAGAATGGCACAATCATAAAACAAAACATGGCAACAAAGAAAAATATGATCCCTGTTCAAATGTCTGCATACCCCTAGTTCTAAATATTGTGTATTGCCCCCTTTCGCATCAATAACACTGTGCAGTCTTTTGTAATAATTGTTAACTGTTTTGGCTGAAGTCTTTCTTGGTTTACTTGACCTTGGCTTGGTGTCAAGAGATCCCTGATCTCTTAATAAGTGATTGAACAGTGCTGATTGGCATTTGCAAGGCTTTGGATATCTTTTAATATCCTTTTCCATCTTTATAAAGTTCCATTACCTTGTTACGCAGGTCTTTTGACAGTTCTTTTCTGCTCCCCATGGCACAGTATCTAGGCTGCTCAGTGCATCCACGTGAGAGCTAATAAACTCATTGACTATTTATACACAGACACTAATTGCAATTTAAAATCCACAAGTATGGGAAATTCACCTTTTATTGCTATTTTCACCTGTGTGTGTCATCCTGTGTGTCTGTAACAAGGCCAAACATTCAAGGGTGTGTCAACTTCTGATCAGGGCCATTTGTTATCATTATGATTTTAAAAGGAGCCAAACATCTACTGTATGTGATAATAAATGGCTTCATATGATCACTATCCTTATTTAAAAGGGTATGATAAGTCATATTTTCATAATCACTGCCAAAATTTCACATGTTCTGCCAAGGTATGCAAACTTATGAGCACAACTGTATGTCATAGATCCCATAGCTACTCAGTAGCCTACAGAATGAAATATGTGGGCCCAAGGCTATTGATGAATGAAAAATACATCCGCAATAAATATAATAGAAAATAATTGCCAACTGTCATTAGAACACTTGCAGTCTGAACTGATATGTCTGTTGCTGCGCAATTGTAAATATGCTGTTTTCTTACACCGCAAGCCAGTAAGTTTAAGAATATTCCATTACTTTGGCTTGCTGTCTTGTTGCCTCAAACAGCACAACATTTGATCATTCCTGCTGGGACTTCAAATATTTGACCACATGTGAAGGTTGGTGCAATTGTATTGATAATATGGAATGTTTCAGAGTATTTTACTTCCACTACCACACATGTAACCATATACATATTTTAGCTTTCTATTTACAATGTTTGTATTCTGAGGATGATGAGTCAACCATAGGCAACATTTCCACTAATTACAGAATAATAGCCTATACATATTCATGACCATTGACTGTATATGTTTTTGTAAACTATCAAGTCATCCTTTAACCAAAGTGCTCGTTGTGTGGTTGCTATTGGTGTACAGCACAATGAACCTTGTGGAGCTGCAGAATTTGTCAATATCTTCTGTCTTTTTATACAGGCTAGTTTACACTACGTGAGAAATCAACAAATACTAAACTAAATTATTGAGCAGGCTAAAATATGATATATTTGTACAGAATCATATTGTTTCTCTCTCTCTCATATACAAAGATATAATCAAATATTAACAAAAATGTGAGATAGAGTATATAGATACACTCACCTAAAGGATACTAATACTGTGTTTGACCCCCTTTCGCCTTCAGAACTGCCTTAATTCTATGTGGCATTGATTCAACAAGGTGCTGAAAGCATTCTTTCGAAATGTTGGCCCATATTGATAGGATAGCATCTTGCAGTTGATGGAGATTTGTGGGATGCACATCCAGGGCACAAAGCTCTCGTTCCACCACATCCCAAAGATGCTCTATTGGGTTGAGATCTGGTGACTGTGGGGGCCATTTCAGTACAGTGAACTCATTGTCATGTTCAAGAAACCAATTTGAAATGATTCGAGCTTTGTGACATGGTGCATTATCCTGCTGGATGTAGCCATCAGAGGATGGGTACATGGTGGTCATAAAGGGATGGACATGGTCAGAAACAATGCTCAGGTATGCCGTGGCATTTAAACGATGCCAAATTGGCACTAAGGGGCCTAAAGTGTGCCGAGAAAACATCCCCCACACCATTACACCACCACCACCAGCCTGCACAGTGGTAACAAGGCATGATGGATACATGTTCTCATTCTGTTTACGCCAAATTCTGACTCTACCATCTGAATGTCTCAACAGAAATCGAGACTCATCAGACCAGGCAACATTCTTCCAGTCTTCAACTGTCCAATTCTGGTGAGCTCGTGCAAATTGTAGCCTCTTTTTCCTATTTGTAGTGGAGATGAGTGGTACCCGGTGGGGTCTTCTGCTGTTGTAGCCCATCTGCCTCAAGGTTGTGTGTGTTGTGGATTCACAAATGCTTTGCTGCATACCTCGGTTGTAACGAGTGGTTATTTCAGTCAAAGTTGCTCTTCTATCAGCTTGAATCAGTCGGCCCATTCTCCTCTGACCTCTAGCATCAACAAGGCATTTTAGCCCACAAGACTGCCGCATACTGGATGTTTTTCCCTTTTCACACCATTCTTTGTAAACCCTAGAAATGGTTGTGCGTGAAAATCCCAGTAACTGAGCAGATTGTGAAATACTCAGACCGGCCCGTCTGGCACTAACAACCATGCCATGCTCAAAATTGCTTAAATCACCTTTCTTTCCCATTCTGACATTCAGTTTGGAGTTCAGGAGATTGTCTTGACCAGGACCACACCCCTAAATGCATTGAAGCAACTGCCCTGTGATTGGTTGATTAGATAATTGCATTAATGAGAAATTGAACAGGTGTTCCTAATAATCCTTTAGGTGAGTGTATATACAAACCCGATTCCAAAAAAGTTGGGACACTGTACAAATTGTGAGTAAAAAAGGAATGGAATAATTTACAAATCTCATAAACTTATATATAATTCACCACAGAATATAGATAACATATTGAATGTTGAAAGTGAGAAATGTTGTAATGTCATGCCAAATATTGGCTCATTTTGGATTTCATGAGAGCTACACATTCCAAATAGGGACAGGTAGCAATAAGAGGCCGGAAAAGTTAAATGTACAGATAAGGAACAGCTGGAGGACCAATTTGCAACTTATTATGTCAATTGGAGACATGATTGGGTATAAAAAGAGCCTCTCAGAATGGCAGTGTCTCTCAGAAGTCAGTATGGGCAGAGGATCACCAATTCCCCCAATGCTGCGGCGAAAAATTGTCGAGCAATATCGGAAAGGAGTTTCTCAGAGAAAAATTGCAAAGAGTTTGAAGTTATCATCATCTACAGTGCATAATATCATCCAAAGATTCAGAGAATCTGGAACAATCTCTGTGCATAAGGGTCAAGGCCGGAAAACCATACTGGATGCCCGTGATCTTCGGGCCCTCAGACGGCACTGCATCACATACAGGAATGATACTGTAATGGAAATCACAACATGGGCTCAGGAATACTTCCAAAAAACATTGTCGGTGAACACAATCCACCGTGCCATTCGCCGTTGCCGGCTAAAACTCAAAAGGTCAAAAAAGAAGCCGTATCTAAACAGGATCCAGAAGCGCAGGTGTTTTCTCTGGGCCAAGGATCATTTAAAATGGACTGTGGTAAAGTGTTCTGTGGTCAGACAAATAACATTTTTTGGAAAACTGGGACGCCATGTCATCTGGACTAAAGAGGACAAGGACAACCCTAGTTGTTATCAGCGCTCAGTTCAGAAGGCTGCATCTCTGATGGTATGGGGTTGCATGAGTGCGTGTGGCATGGGCAGCCTACACATCTGGAAAGGCACCATCAATGCTGACAGTTATATCCAATTTCTAGAACAAAATATGCTCCCATCCTGACGTTGTCTCTTTCAGGGAAGACCTTGCATTTTCCAACATGACAATGCCAGACCACATACTGCATCAATTACAAGGTCATGGCTGCATAGAAGAAGGATCCGGGTACTGAAATGGCCAGCCTGCAGTCCAGATCTTTCACCCATAGAAAACATTTGGCGCATCATTAAGAGGAAGGTGTGACAAAGAAGACCTAAGACAGTTGAGCAACTAGAAGCCTGTGTTAGACAAGATTGGGACAACATTCCTATTCATAAACTTGAACAACTTGTCTCCTCAGTCCCCAGACGTTTGCAGTCTGTTATAAAAAGAAGAGGGGATGCCACACAGTGGTAAACATGGCCTTTTCCCAACTTTTTTGAGATGTGTTGATGCCATGAAATTTAAAATCAACTTATTTTTCCCTTAAAGTGATACATTTTCTCAGCTTAAACATTTGATATGTCATCTATGTTGTACTCAGAATAAAATATTGAAATTTGTCCCAACTTCTTTGGAATCGGGTTTGTATATAGCACAACTTTTCTTTACAAACGTATGTGTGTGTGTGTGTGTGAGCAAATGTGCTTTGCAAAGAAAATGTTATAATAAAAAAAAGTATTATATTATGTCATACAGACAAAATGTGACCTGCAGCCAACACTTCATAATCCCTGAAGGCTACAATGACTCATTCCTCCATTCCAAAACTCAACAACTTTGGGACCCATTATGGAAACTACAAAATATTTCTGAAGATCTTGTTCAGACAAACTGTAGGAATAGTTTTCGAGTGAGAACTACAGATTAATCAACTCCATCATAAACTGCTCATGCACTTCAGTTTGATACTACTGTAAAAATAACACTATGTCCTGATGACCCGGCTTTGTAACAACATTTCACCCTTTGGTGATCAGATTTAAACAAGGAAATTAACCAGCCAAGCCTAGTTCAGCCAGCCCGCGATTAGAAGGAATGAATGTTGTCGCCCTCGCTGGATTCGAAGCAGGGTCTCTTATACGTGAAAGGCTGTGTCTTTAACCACTATGCCACTAAGCTATACGTGTAAAGAGGGTTCTGCGTTGTTAAACCAACTCAAAACACCACGGTTCTCCAAACTAGTTCGCTACATAAGCTAACATCCAAACCAACAACACGTAGAACAAGGTTGACACTACATTCAATGCGTTAAATTAGAAATACATTACTGTAGGGACCGATTGGGACTTAACTACCTCGTCTTAACTACCACATTAATAATTTTAGACGTAGCATGTGTCCAATTATCTGTTACAAACCTGAATTTATTATATTACTGTCTTTGTCTATTTTTCCATTGCGACCGTAAAACTAACAGCGTATTCCGTGGTTGGGTAGAACTCCGCTGTCAGTCGTTCAAATTAACAACCGTTCAATTGAAAGATAAGACTGACCGTTCACAAGTCTTTTTACTTAAGGCAGCGGCAACATTAAGAGATCTCGCCTAGGGTGCCAGATTGCCCAGAAACACCTCTGGTTGGAGGTATGAACTCTAAATCACAGATTTTCAAGTTGCATCTCCAAAGAGCTAAGCAAGGCGGTCTGTTTCATTTTATAACTTTGATAGTATCTCTTTGTCTTGAATAAAAATCAACCAATGTTGATGTAGCGTACCAGTGAGAAGTCAAGCTTCATATTATGTCATGGTTCCTTCCCTTCCCCCATAACAACATCAGAAGCATGACCGAATTTGTGCAGGGACAAGCTTACTGTCTCAGTTGGTTTCAAACTTTTGGTCTTCTTGGTGACTATACTTTTAAAAAATGCTAGCACAACTGTAGGTGTGTTTGTTTTACTTTGAATGATGGACATAGGAAATAGAAACATTCAGTCAAAGCAGTTGGACTGATGGTGATCGGTACATAGGGCCATCTAGTTGTCACAGGGTCACAGTGATATGAGCTGAGGTTGTGAGGTTAGTTTGGCATATGGTACTGTTGTGTTGTGTACATTTTAGTACTTCAGCAGTCTTATGCAGAGCAACATAGTGCGTTCATGTTAAGATGGTCAGGTGAACCAAACACAAAAATATATATATATTAATGAAAGCTTTTGTTTACAAAAGACATTGGCTTTTTTCAGTTTGACTCTATATAAGGTTATGAGATTCAGAAGTTCTCTGTAAATCATCACTCCTCGCTTCCACCATTGGGGTGCCAGAAAACCAGTTTTGACTGGTCTGAGCGGCACAGCAGGGGCTCCACCGTAAGGTTGGGACAGGCGAGAGTCCTTAGGCAGCAAGAAGAAGAGCTTGGGTATGTGGGACTACACGCTGCCACTTTTTTTGACATTGGATATTGATGCCCCTCAGCCGGCCATTCAAATCATGCTGTTGTACACCCCTCTCTCTTCCCAATCAAAGTGCTGCCAAGGGGTCTCTAAGGGAAGCTCCCTAATCATGTAGCTCCTTAAGCCTTGTTGTTCATCACATCCTGCTCTGGGTTAATTGAGATCTCATGGATGACCTAGATGGTCTTTCTCTGGGCTGTTCATCAAGGCCTGTTTAGCAGGTGCTGGATAACTTGCATGTTTGTGGGACAACATAAATCTGCCTTTGCACAAACTAGAGGACACCAGGTTTTAGTCCTTGTGTCCCGACGACTTTCTGTGCATTTTTCAGAAACTGTAAAATATCTAGCCATTAAAGAGCTGAACAAAATGTCCTTACTATTAAAACAATATTACAAACATGCAATATAAATGATACATCTTAGACTCAGAGTTTTTGTTCGGGTACAGCAAACAAGCGCAGAAATTAAATCACGTTGGTGAAACAATACAATATATCAATACGATGAAACGCATAGACAGAAAATAAAGTTGAAAGAGGTTGAAAACCCTCATAGGAATACATAGAGTGCACCTAATCACGTAAATATGATAACAAAGCTCAAGTAGTCGGCTAATGTTTTACTCGCCCGGGTCACTGAGCACCTGTCCGGCATACCAGACCCTGGCACGGAGTAACGAGCGTGGCTGGAGGGCGCCAGAGTCATCTGCCCTCGCTAACGCCTGGCCAACATGCCAACCGCCTTCCAGCGTGACATAGGAGCAGGCGGCGAGTGACAACGACACCACACAACAGAACACTGCCTGGCATCCTACCAGCAATGCCACAATCTCCAGTATTTCAATGTGAGGTATGTGTTCAAGTGCGCATGCATGACTTGCCATCCTGATTTAACTGTACTGTAGCAGCGGTTGTGTGTTAGCATATGCAATAGTGTCGGCTGAAATAGCGTCTGTTTGTGTTCAAGGCAATTGTTCGTAGACTAAATTTAACGACTTCTTTGGTTCCAGGATGTCTACAACAAATGAATAGACAAAAAAATTGGATTTCGGATCATTAATAAGCCTCATTATGGGGAATCTCAATTTGTCTGACATGGTTATTTTATTTTAATGGTGTGCGCTGACAGAAAAAGTTGTGTTGGAGGTTGTGACTTACAGGCTACTGTTTACGAGACCTGAGAGCTCAACGATACAAAGCAGGCAGGGGTCAGAGAGAAACCCTGGTGCCGGGACTCTGCAAAAAAAAATTATAAAACAATTTTTGCAACACTTTTAAAGGTTTTACGAAGTTACAGTTTATACGACTAAGGAAGATACTGACAAGAATCAACGTGCATAATATTTGAAAGAAAACGCTATTTGGGATGTTTTATTTCAGCTCATGAAACATGGTACCAACATCTTGTGTTACGATTATTTGTTCAGTATGGCACGCCATCTTGTGGCAGTTTACTTTCAGAACATGTCAGAAGACCTGTGCTGTTTTAGTTACACAAATAATTGGCATTTGCAACCTTTTTCGGTTAGGCCTATAGATCAAGACTGCCCTTTTTTCATTAGGAATATTTTTGCAAATATACACTTAGTTTGATGGGGCTGAGAGTGATTGACAACATAAAGGGAAAGAATACTCAACATGTAGGCAATGTTGACATACATCAACGGGTGGGTGAGCATGCAGTGGATGGAGATTATGGGTGGATATATAATATGCTTGGATTTTCATGTGAAATGAGCTGAACGTTGCTGTTATAACGTCATTGTTCTACTGGACAAGTCTTCTTTCTCAGGTCACAACTACAGATTGTGGTCAAAGATTAAAACCCCACAAAAATAAGTTCTTGTTTCTGGCATGAGAACGGTCGTAAGAGGTAGGAGTTTCTGCCAGCCTTACTTGTTGTGTGTACCCCGAGAGAAAAAAAGTTATAAAACCGTAGTTATCGAACTGCACCATAGCTGTGATTAATGGATCTCAAATCACAACTTGCTGGAGTAAAGAGCCAAAAGAAGACAAAATGCTGTACTGTCCCAATACCTTCGAAAGACGGTGTATATGCTGGCCATGATGAGCATATATGAGATAATGGGATAGGAACATTATATACATTAATTTACAGTGGATGTACACATACAGTGTATACTGTTCCAGCATACGGTGGCTCTCAAAAGCATTCACTCCCCTCAAACCTATTGTGTTACAACATGAAATTAGAATGGATAAAATTAGGAGTCCCGCATTTGCTTAGTTCAATTCCTAATGAGAACGTCATCAGGAAGATGATTAATTCAGTGTGGCTCAGGGGAGAAAAACACTAATTGAATCCATTTTGATTTCATGTTGTAACACAATAAAATGTGAAGTCCAAGGGGTGTAAATATTTTTGAGAGTCACTATGACTAATGGATTAGATTAAACTTTATTGTCATTGAGAAGTGCAAATAGAGGAGGGCAGAAAATGTACAAGTATTTACAAAACATTAAATATATGTTTATTACCAGTGGAACGTGTAGATGTGCAATGAAGGCAAATGCAGTACAAATGGCAATACTAAATGTGCAATAAGGCAAATAGAGGAGGGCAGACCGTTTACAGTATTAGGCATAGTGTGTTACAAGTTGGATAATAGTTATTCGGATGCAAACGGCAATTCCAAAATGGCATTCAAGATGTACAAAACGAGGTAAATGAAGGAGTAATAAATGAACATAGCCTGCACCCAGGATGCATGGATGGCAGCAGTGAGAGGTCCCGAGGTAGACATGTATGTGTAATTGTAAGAATGCAAGCAGAATGTGTAAAGAGGCAAATTGAATGTACAAGGTACATTCAAGGCAACTGAAATGCAGGGACAGCAGCGGTGAGGTTCCTGAGGTAGACATACCTTTAACAACTGAAACGTCCATTATCAGGCATAGCAAGACAGTGTCAGAGTAGTACAAGGGAGTAGTGCAACAAGGTCCCTGAGAGGTGGGGGGGGGGGTATGGTGTGTGATGGGTCACAGAGTTCAGCAGCGTTACAGTGGATGGGAAGAAACTGTTCCTGAACCTGCTGGTGCAGGAAAAAAAAGACCTGTACCGCCTGCCTGATGGTAGGAGGGCAAACAGTTTGTGGCCTGGATGTGAAGGGTCCCTGGTGATCCTGCATGCCCTGTGCAGACAGCGTTTGCGCTGGAGTTCTGCGATGGCAGGAAGCTGGGCACCAGTGATGTGCTGGGTGGTTTTCACCACCCATTGCAGGGCCTTCCGGTGCTATGGAGCAGCTGCTAATCCACACTGTGGTTTAGCAGTGGTAAAGGTTCACAAGGATCTTGGTGGACAGCTGGGCTTACTTCAGCCTACTCAGAAAGTACAGGTGCTGCTGCTCCTTTTTGACCAGGGCTGAGGTGTTGAGGCTCCAGCAGAGGTCCTCAGAGATGTGGACTCCCATGAATTTAAAGCTGGAAACACGCTCCACCTCAGTACCCTCGATGAGGACTGGGGCGTGGCTTCCTGCAATCCACAATGAGCTCATTGGTTTTCTTTGCATTGAGGGCCAGGTTGTTGTCAGCGCGCCAGGTTGTTGTCAGGCTGACTTGTCATTGTCACTAATCAGGCCTACCGCCGTGTTGTCGTCTGTGAACTTGATGATGGTGTTGGAACTGTGTACAGGAACACAGTCGTGGGTGAAGAGGGAGTACAGGAGGGGGCTCAGCACACAGCCTTTTGGTACACCAGTGTTCAGGATCAGAGTGGATGAGGTGAGATTGTCTAACTTGACAGACTGGGGTCTGTTGGTTAGGAAGTCCAAAGTCCAGTTGCAGAGAGGAGAGCTGATCCCTAGGTCATGGAGTTTGTTTACCAGCCTAGAGGGGATGAACGTGTTCAATGCTAAGCTAAAGTCTATGAAAAGCATTCCCACATAGGTGTTGGTGTTATCCAGGTGGGTCAGTACAGAGTGTAAAGCTGTGGAGATGGCGTCCTATGTAGGCCTGGTCGACCGGTAGGCAAACTGGTAGGGATCCAGTGTTAGGGGAGGCAGGACTTAAGGTGGGCCAGAACTAGTATTTCAAAGCACTTCATGATTGTGCGGGTGAGTGCAACCGGACGGAAGTCATTCAGGCTCGATGCAGTTGACTGCTTCGGCACTGGCACAATGTTTGCGGTCTTGAAGCATGTTGGGACCACCGCCTGGGCCAGTGACATGTTGAAAATGTCAGTAAAGACCTCGGCCAGTTGCCCAGCACATGCCCTGAGCACATGGGGAGGCCATCAGGACCAGCAGCCTTGCGCGCATTCACCCTACTCCGTGCAGACGACACTTCTGCGGTAATGGATGACCTTTGATATCTAGTTGCTGGGAGACGGGTGGTGTTTTGAGTGCTGTATAGCTATTTTGTGAAAAATTATTTTCAGACAAGGGTTTAAGAGTGAATTTGATATGGGGGACACACATATTTAATTAATATTTTTTGCAGAGTGTTTTTATTATTTTGGGGTGAGTTTTGAGATGACTTGATGTGGTGAGCATGTTCCAGTTAGTCTCTTTGGGACACCGTTGCTTACTGTGGGCCACAGAACATGGGAATAAAATAAAATGTTCAGGTGAGAGGACTTCTTGGTTATTATTGACCTCTTCAAATGTATTAAATTACTTGCTTCATCCACGTGAGATATCTTGGTGTATATATGAGTACAGTTGCAGGATTTTAGAGGTATTTTGCAATACAGACCTCAAGATGTAACTGAGTCACATCGGTCACATCTCCGCTTCCCTCTGTTTTCATAGATAAGATATCATCATATCATCACTTGCCAAATATAATATCCACAACTGTAGTTTTTAAAGCGTGATAACATTAAGAAAACAACATAACCTTTTTAAATAGTGTTTTTGCCTATTTGTTATAATACATTTTTTGGAGAGATAGTTCAAGTAAAAGTTGCAAAAAAAAAAAAGATTTCACACACCAGACCTTGACAGCTGTAATTGTACTGTAATTTATGTTTAGCAAGCAATAAAGCAGCATGAGATACCAAAGGTTAAAGTGAATGCATACCCATAACCAACATAAGTATTGCATTATAAAATAAAATCTCTCCATTCTCCACCCCAGACCACCTTACTTATCTATTCCTTTATTTTTATTTGTTATTTTTATGCAGAAATTTTTGACTCGAGGGCCACATGAATATTTTGAAATTGGGTGGCACAAAAGTTTGATATAGATTTGTTTGGCAAAATAGATATCCAAAAATATTGTGGCCATCATATATAAAGTAGATTTTACTTCAAAGTAGCCTGGGAGGTGCTACTCCTTTTTAAGTGACTCTGCCCATGTTTAAGCACCTCCTCCAATTCTTCTGCATAGTCAAATCAAATTTAGATATAAAATATTACATTAAACTACATTTCTTTACTTTTTTTCAGAGGGTATCAGGTAGGCAGCTGTTAGCCTAATGGTTATAGCATCAGAATATAAACCAAAAGGTTGCTTGATTGCATCCTGAGCAGGCAAGGTGAAAAATCTATGGTTTTGGAGACTTGGTGCTGCCAAGATTCAACCAACTGCTGTAATTCTACTGTTTTGATTCTTAAAAAATGTTTTACCTCTGTGTGTGGGGGCGAAATACACTCATCAAAAAAACTAAGGGAACACGTAATCATCACAGTATAACAAGTCAATTAAACTTCAGGGATATAAACCTGTCCAGGGAGGAAGCATAAGCGATTGTGAATCCATGTCACATGTTTTGGTGCAAATGAAAGTGACAACAGGTACACAGGAGAGGCAACAGCAAGACAACCCCCAAAAAGGTGAATGGTTTTGCAGGTATTGGCCACACACAATTGCTCTCTCCTTATTCTTCCTGACTGATTCTTCTCTAGTTTTGTGTTTTGCTAGTGTCCTTGTCACTACTGGTAGCATGAGGTGGTACCTGCAGCCTATTCAGGTTGCATAGGTAGTCCAGCTCCTCCAGGATGGCACATCCATACGTCGCAGAAATGTTTGCTGTGCTTCGCAGTACACTCTCAAGAGCATGGAGGAGATACCAGGAGACGGTCCGTTACACAAGGAGAACTGGACAGTACAGTAGAAGGGCACAAACCCAGCAGCAGGACCAGTATCTGTTCCTTTGTGCGAGGAGGCATTGATGCCATTGACTGGACCTCATGTTCCCCAGACCTGAATCCGGTTGAGAAGCTCTGGGACTTTATATTAGTAGCACCACAGACTGTCCAGGAGCTCACTGATGCTCTGAACCAGGTCTGGGCGGAGATCCCCCAGGACACCATCCGCTGTCTCATCACATTACATTATGTGCTGCCGTAATGAAATTCACACAAGTTGGAACAGCTTGTGATTTCAATTGTTTACATAGATGTTTGGTGTGAGTTTGAATCCAGCCCTCAATCGGTTGGTGATTTTTGTTTCCATTGGCTGTTATGTCAATTTGTTCTCATCAAATTACACAATGTAAAGTAAAGATTTTGATCTTTAATATACAGCCCTGTAAAAAATTATGTTCCTCACTCAAAACGTTCCTTTTCAACTTTTTTGGAAAGGAAAGAAAAAGGTGCAGCAGTCTCTTAATTTTTTCCAGAGCTGTATTTATACTTCAAGACCCTATGTGTGATTTAAGTTTTCCCTTACTTTTTTGAGCAGCATACAATTGCAAGCAGGTTTATCACAAGTTTTTAACTTCCAAATGATTGCGCATATTGTGACATGTGTATTTTTTGTCACACAGCTATTTTTTGCAGCCATTGCCTAATTTATGAACGTCAACGGCCTTTTGCTGCATTTCACTTTTTTGTTCTCCAACATCATATTTATACCCCAGTGAAATAGGAAGTCATGGGTGAGCACTTAAGAGTCCACTTGAAAAATATACACTACCAATCAAACGTTTGGAGTCACTTGGTAATATCCATGGTTCCCTTGAAAACATACATGAAATTAATTTGAATAGGACAAATAGCAAAATGGTTCACAAGGTTAGAAATAATGATTTTTAACTTAGAATTGTCCTTCAAACTTTGCTTTCATCAAAGTATCCTCTATTAGCAGCAATTAGAACTGTGCAGACATTTGGCATAGTATATATCTATTTATTGAGGTAATCTGAAGAGATTTCACCCGATTCTTCCTGCAGCACCTCCCTAAAATTGGATTGGCTTACATACCATGCAATCAAGCTGCTCCCACAAAAGGTTTGAGATCCGGTGACTGTGCCACTCCATTATAGACAGAATACCAGCTAACGTCTTCTTCCCTAAATAGTTCATGCATAGTTTATTCACAGGGTATGGCATGGTGTTGCAAAATGGAGGGATAGACTTCCTTCAAGATCCCTTCTACCCAGTACAAATCTCCTACTTCACCACCACCAAAGCTTCCCCAGACCATCACAGTGCCTCCACCATGTTTGACAAATAGCGTGAAACACTGCTTCAGCAACTTTTCATTTAGTCTGCATTTCAAAAGTGGTGTTCTTTGTGATCCGATTTGTCAGTCCATAACACTTTTTTACAATCCGCCTCTGTCCATTGTCTGTGTTCTTTTGCTAATTCATTTCCCAGAACAACAATACATTCTTTGTTTCTGGCCACTTTGAGCCTGTAATCAATTGCTGATGCTCCACATAATGAACTAGTCTAGGCCAGTTGTATAGCTTCTTTCATCAGCACAACGGTTTTTAGCTGTTGTAACATAACAGCAAACAGGTTTTCTAATGATCATTTTAAAATGATAAACCTGGAATAGCAAACAACGTGCCATTGAGGCGCTGGACTGTTTAGAGGGGACATAACACGCCTAAACAGACGCTGTTATGGGAAGAGGAATGGCAGGAAGGACTAGGCGACAGACAACCGAAGGTATCGTTTTCAACAGAGGTTTATTGATCTCTCCTATAATGTACGGTGGTAAAATTGGAAAAAGGGGTTGGGCAGGACAAAAGGAAATAAACAATAATGAACTTAACTGACACAGGAACACCTAAGGACTCTCTTTTAAAAAAAAAGAAATACAGAGGGTGGCCCGCCCAGATACTACCCTAGTGTCTATATACAGAGGACTCACTACTGGTATGTGTATGCCCATGGGGCCCTTGCCTATCTGCACTCCCCAGATGCAATCCCCTTTCCCTAGGCTAAACAAAAACATAACAGCAGGAAATATGAAGTTATGATTGACCAATGGAACAAAACAAAAAAATGCAATAAAATAGGATAACAGACCAAATACAGTACTTCACCCAGTAACTTCATCCAAAGCTACACACCAAGCCTACACAAACACCTATCACCAAGCTGATGAACAACGACAACATTTCACAGCCTTTTAGTTCATTTTTTACTAGGATGCAAATAATTCTGGAGGTTGCCGAATATACTATATATAAATGTATACATATACATGCTTTGTAAGTGGAAAAACCTGTAAAATCGGCAGTGTATCAAATACTTGTTCTCCCCACTGTACATATATATATATATATATATATATATATATATATATATATATATATATATATGACACCTCTATATATATGATAGCTTGAGGAACCAGTAAAACACATCCCGCTCTTTCTAGACACATTACATGGTGACAGAGGTGTTCCTGGACCTCTGGCTGGCAATGCTGTGGTTCGAGCCCCTGTGGTAAGTCATCAGCACCCTCTTGCTGATCAGCCCGTGTTTGTGGAGGATCGCCAGAAGCTGGTTCCGGAACTTCTGCCCGATGAAGGCATACAGCACCGGGTTGATGGCGCAGTGCATGAAGGCCATCACCTCGGTCACATACAGAGCCACGTTCACCCTGTTCCGGAAGGCGCACGTCTCGCCCAGGAATTCGGCCCGCATCAAAGAGTCCACCAGGATGCTGATGTTGCGCGGCAGCCAGCAAGCCATGAACGCCAGCACCACGGCCAGGATGATGCGCATGGCCTTGTGTTTCTGGCCGCCGTTGCGCACGCCGCTGAACAGCTTCACCATCGTGCAGCTATAGCAGACGACCATGACCATCAGTGGCAGGAAGAAGCCCAGCCCGTGGCGAAGCACCCGCACGCCCAGACGCCACTGGTCGCTGTTGTCCTCTCCCAGGTTCTCGTAGCAGATGGTGTGATTAGCAAGATCCTCTTCCGTGATGGCCTCCCGCTGGAGTACCACGGGCAGCGAGAGAAGCCCCGCCCCCAGCCACACGACTCCGCACACCATCCCCACCAGGTGGCGCCTCTGGGACAGTGCCCGCGTGGCCTTCACGATGGCCAGGTAGCGGTCCACGCTAATGCACGCCAACAGGAAGACCCCGCCGTAGAATGCTGCGTCCTGCAGGCCGGACAGGAACTTGCAGAGGAAGGTCCCGAAAATCCAGTGGGAGTAGACGTAGAACGCCCAGAAGGGCAGCGTGAGGGAGAAGAGGAGGTCGGCCAGGGCCAAATGCATCAGGTAGACGTCCGTGGTGGTCCGGCCCCGTGCCATGCAGGACACCACGTAGATCACCACGCTGTTGCCAAACACGCTGAAGACGAACACCAGGATGTAGGTCACCATCAGGCCGAGGCTGCTCAGGCCCACTATGAAGGGTTCACAGGGGCCCATGTACTCATCGTAGGCATTCTCACCAATGTAACTGTAGCTTTCGTTCTCTGGATCTGTGAAGTCAACTTCCATTTCGGGCATGTCCTTATGCTGCATGGAAAGATCAAGAACAGTGCTTTGACATCTGGATCAAAACCAACATTTGAGCGCTGTCAGTTTATTCTACCATTGTGGGAAGCCTTGTCGTAGTATATAAATCCAGTTAAACTGATGGGTCATTCGCAACCAAACACCTCATTTTGAATGTCTCTTTTTTGGATGTCTCTTGGGAAAGCAGACGTTTATTTGGCTCCTTTATTTCCTTACTTTTCAAGCTCAGACAACAATTATTTGCAGATAAGTCACATAGATCTATGCATTTAATTCGTTTTGATTTTGAAGCACTCCGGCATGAATTACCACCACACATTACTTGTTTTGAGTGTGGAAGAGAAGTTTTAACCCTTCTGTTCCTCACTCAAAACTTTCCTTTTCGACTTTTTTGGAAAGGAAAGAAAAAGGTGCAGTGGTCTCTTTTTCTGGAGCTGTAAATATTATTAAGGAAAATAATAAAGTAAATTATAAAGTCTGTAACACAAAATAATGTTAAGGTAGTGAAGGGGCCTGAAAGCTTTCCATACTGTATGTATTTGGGTGTTTTTGGAGTATTGATTTGCTTTTAATGTTTGTCCTAAATCACCAGAACGATTTGCAGGAAGGCAAGCTAAGCTACTCAAAACATATTCATATTTATTTATAAAAGGTCTATTCACCTTTTCCTTACATGGCATATGAAAAATATTATTAGTGTCCTAAATACTGAAATTGTTCTTCACCTTCACAATATGGCCCCAAGAACAATGAGGCCAAAATACAGAGGATGAGTTAAGAAAATAAATGTTATTCTAAAATTGTCACATCCTTGTTATATTGGGATGTGACACTATGCTCAGTAATAATTATGCATGTGCAGGAAGGAAAGATATTTTTGTCTCAAAGAAAAATTACTGCTGCCCCCATGCAAAAGCAGCAGCTAGTCTTCCTGGGGTCACCACAAAACATGAGGTTTATACACAGAACTAGCCCACTAGACAGCAAAGGAAGTATATAAACTGGTGACAAGGCAGGGAAACATTTGGATACATTATCTTGCTGAACTATCTAGTTACATTTTAGAATTACTACCTTTACACAGTAAGCGTTTAACTCAATCACATTTCAATAAAAACAAGAAACCAGGCAAGCCTAGTTCAGCCGGCCCGCAATAGAAACGGCAGTCATCTCGAGATTCTAACGTGGGTCGCCCACATGAAAGTCTGTGTCGTTGACCACTACAACACTTGTCAGTATAGCCTCTTGTCTCTATCAAGAATTTTTTTTTTGTCATTGGCCGTTTTAATAGTTAATTGGTCATTCCTGAATGACATTGCTACAGTTAAACTGACTAACGTTTCTTACTAAGATTACCTCCACCAAAAATAGCGTCTATGTATGGCGTTTGCCGCTGGCTGTTTTAACAGCGTATTAGCCAGTAATAAGCTTTACCGATATCTAAAAACTTACTGGAATAGTCATAAGAATTGATATATTTCTAGCGAGTCTGCCAAAGCTATTTCATTTCATGGCATAAGAATAACTATCAATAAAGGCGACGATAACTAACTTTTGTATCAAGTGCAAAGACGAGAGAATCGCGGAATCTACCAGAAATAATTAATAAATGTCTTTGCCCTCAATAGATTTGAACTTAGATCATCCACATGAGAGGGCAATGACGTTAACCAGTACACCACGGAATTACATGTCTCAACAGTCACTAGACTCCTGAGGATTGTGTTAAACTGACTAACGTTTCTTATTAAGTTTACCTCCACCATAGCATCTATGAACGTTATTGCTTTCGCCACTGGCCGTTTTAACAGCTTATTAGCCAGTAATAGACTTACTAGGAATAATCACATGAATGGAGCAATTTCTAGCGAGACTGAAGATGAACTTTTCCGTGCCAGAAACGGTTTCAATATAACCGTGAACTGTTTTATTTCAGGCTTACCATAATGTAGATTCTATGATGGCTTAAGTTAATGTTTCAACTAATATTTTACCACAAAATGTATCCAAGTGACTGACATATTCCCCATTTAAACTTTCTCACCGGTCCGTCCATCAGTTTACAATTACTTGTAATCTCCTTATATTCGCTTTAGACACTGTCAGTACTTTCCTTCCCATCCTAAACCGCCCTGAACTAGCTGGTACTATACCAGTCTCGTTTGGTAAGGAAAGAGGAGGACGAGGCAGGATTCTATACAATGTCCCTTTAAAGAACATAAGGTGATATTGGCATGTCTACCATTAGAGTCTTCATATCTTTTGTGAGGAATTACAGTTGTCACATAAATCACAAAATAATCCACAGTGAACAAGTGTCTGACAAGATTATGCACAAGAATATTAAAAGCTTAATGGTTAACAATGTCTGGGTATAACCATAAGTGAAAATAATGACATAGAGGTCATTCCTGTTGGAAATTACATTTTAGTCCAGAGGATTAATGGGATAACTAATCAAATCCTTACCCAGCTTGTTGAAACCTGAGCAAAGCAGCACAAACCACAGTGTCTGTCTCAGCACGTGATACTCAGAAACTAAAGGCTTTTTCAGTAGCTTACTCTAAATAAACCGAAGTCCTCCGGTGTCTTCTCCCACCCACAGTTAAAGATCTCAACATTTACCACACAAGATAAACCTTTTCATTTCCTGTGAAAGTCAGTGGCCCATGAACAGTGCTAGGTCATATTGCGGGGGAAGTAAACTGAGCCACATAAAGTATACATCAGGAGTAACGATAGAGATCCAGGGAGGATAAGTGAAGAACACTAATTATGTATTTAACTATGGATCTATAAGACAGAAGGATGACTGTCATTAATAAGTGTTACAGCCCTAACCATGAATTATCATGAGCAAACAATGGAGACCATACACCAATCAGCCATAACATGACCACTGACAGTTGCAGTGAAAAACACTGATACACCGATCAGTCATAACATTATGACCACTGACAGGTGAAGTGAATAACACTGATAATCTCGTTATCATGACACCTGTCAGTGGGTGGGATTTATTAGGCAGCAAGTGAACATTCTGTCCTCAAAGTTGATGTGTTAGAAGCAGGAAAAACAGGCAACTGTAAGGATCTGAGCGACTTTGACAAGGGCCAAATTGTGATGGCTAGACGACTGGGTCAGAGCGTCTCCAAAACTGCAGCCCATGTGGGGTGTTCCCGGTCTGCAGTGGTCAGTACCTATCAAAAGTGGTCCAAGGAAGGAAAAGAGGTGAACCGGCAACAGGGTCATGGACGGTCAAGGCTCACTGATGCACGTGAGGAGTGAAGGCTGGCCCGTGTGGTCCGATCCAACAGACGAGCTACTGTAGCTCAAGCTGCTGAAAAATGTAATGCTAGTGTCAGAACACACAGTGCATTGCAGTTTGTTGCATATGGAGCTGTGTAGCTGCAGACCAGTCAGGGTGCCCATGCTGACCCATGTCCACTGCCAAAAGCTCCTACAATGGGCATGTGAGCATCAGAACTGGACCACGGAGCAATGGAAGAAGGTGGCCTGGTCTGATGAATAATGTTTCATTTGTGCATCACTTACCTGAAGAACACATGGCACCAGGATGCACTGTGGGAAGGAGGCAATCAGGCGGAGGCAGTGTGATGCTTTGGGGAACGTTCTGCTGGGAAATCTTGGGTCCTGCCATTCATGTGGATGTTACTTTGACACGTACCATCTACCGGAGCATTGTTGCAGACCATGTGCACCCTTTCTTGGCAACGGTATTCCCTGATGGCATTGGCCTCTTTCAGCAGGATAATGCACCCTGCCACAAAGCAAAAATGGTTCAGGAATGGTTTGAGGAACACAACAACGAGTTTGAGGTTTTGACTTGGCCTCCAAATTCCCCAGATCTCAATCCAATTGAGCATCTGTGGGATGTGCTGGGAAAACAGGTTTGATCAATGGAGGCCCCACCTCACAACTTACAGGACTTAAAGGATCTGCTGCTAACATCTTGGTGCCAGAAACCACAGCACACCTTCAGAGGTCTAGTGGAGTCCAGGCAGGTGGTCATAATGTTATGGCTGATCCGTGTATATTATTTGGTACCCTGAATTATCATCATGATCATAATGATGTTGTGCACTGCTTCACAGTGACATCTGGTGGGGCCCGGCCCTAATGTAGAGACGCCCCTGCATGTAACCAAGCTTGATTTCAAGTAGTAAATACACTTACATTTAGACATTTTGGGAGGTATTTCACTTTCCACCTAAATGTTGTAAATGTTATTTAGTCAGATTTGTCACATTTTTTACTTCTAACAGTCATTGATGATTGTCTATGGTTAGCTATAATACCTGTCCGTCTTAAAATAGCACAACCTAAACAAATATTATATTACCGAAATATATCGGAAACATTATTCCCAGCTATTGAGGAAACAGTCATGATATTTAATTTAAGAGAATAATCAGGGTTTAACAAGGCAAGCTCAGGGTTAAATTGAATATGTGCCATCAGAGGATTTCTACATCCCACATAGTGGAGGAATGTGGCTACTGTGAAACATTATCCCGTGCGGAGCTGTAAGATTAACTCGTTGATGATACAATGTATTATTAATTTCCAAAACTTACGGAACACTACGTTGGTCAAACGCTCCGAGGGAGTTCAATCCCCCCAGCCACCAGATGGCGACATAGGGCAATTTCAGGTAACCTATTTTGTCATGTGGCAGAAGCTTCCTGTAAACAGAGAGCACTTGGAACCCGGGCACTGGTCAGCTAACCACGTTTGTTAATGTGTTTATGGCAGCAGCATGGCTAGCGGAGAGCTGTCCAGAGAGAAGGCGTTGGAGTGTGTCGGGTGCAGACACGCTTGTCATATAATGTTATATGCAGATACAAAAGATAAACTGTTTAAAAAAATCCCTATCAGACACGTCGTACTGGTGAGAGAGAATTATGTGTGTGTATTAAATCGTTAGTCATCTCTGACCTAGGTCTGTGGCCAGCGTTATTAAATCTGTTTTCATGAGTATTGTCCCGTGGTTTGTGAATAACCTTTTATTCACATATTTTATTCAACAGTCATTTTGTAAATCAGATTATCAGACGGTCCAGCACCACTTGTAAACAATAGCTAACATTTTTGGTGTAAATCATTTTGGTTATCAAGTCTTCTCATAAATTGCATTATTCTAGACTAGCATATTACTAACGGCCTGCATTATTCTAGACTAGCATATTATTCTAGTGTGGTACTGAAGGCGGGCCTTCATCTAGAGTTAAGTCTTAACTGGCGGCCTGCATTCCTCTCCCTTCACAGATGCAGATGCGTTTCGATGGTCTGTTGGGTTTCCCTGGCGGGTGAGCGACCGGAGTGACAAAAGAAAATACTCTAGAAGAGACCAGGATTGGGATTAAAAGTACTGTGCTCTGATGTCTGACCCCTTTACCTCAGGCTCGTTGACCCGTCCGTGGAGACCCTGGAGGAGGGCCTGAGCAGGGAACTGTGGGAGGAACTGGGATTCTCGCTGTCAGTCTCTTTGGAGGATCATGTGACTTCCTGTCACACCCCTTCCTCCTTGCCCCAACTGGTCACTCACTTCTACGCCCGAAAAATGGAAGAACGGGAGATCAGGGAGGTGGAAAGGGCAGCTGCTACCACAGCAACAGACCATGGGCATGAGGTAACTTGTGTGTGTGTGTGTTAATGTCGGACGGCCCTTGCCGCCTTCTCAAACAGGTGGAAGGAGAGTCCAATATCGCTGCCCTCTTACCTCTCCAGTGCAATGCATTTTTTAGGCAGGCAAGGGAGACCTAGGAAATATGACACTTCAGAACAACCATTAACTGCATGCCCCCCGTTCCTCTCTCCCCTTCCCAGGTGATGGGTATGGTCAGAGTTCCTCTGTACACTCTGAAGGGAGGAGGGGGGCTTTCCTACTTCCTGTCCCACTCCTTCATTGGTAACTCTCGCGGTCAGCTGGAGGACGCTCTGGTGCGCTTCGGTCTGGTCACGCCGGAGGAGCTACGCGCAGCACTTACACACGCAGGGCAGAAGAGGAGACAACCGTAACACCCTCGGTCGCTAAGCGCCAGCCGTAAGACACCACACTGACGATCATGGTGGTCACCCTCACTTCTGTTTTATCGCTCAAAACACCATACTTGCTGTAGCTTCCATGGTATTAAATAAACAGAACCTGGCTCTTGCAGTATTTCTAATAGCTACTTTGAGTAAAATATGCCAACTTACGATTTCGAAGGGTTAGCTGTGTGTCTGGGGGAGGTGTGGGGGAGTAGCTTTTTAATTAAAGACAAAATAATATATACTATTTAGTGGTTTTATTAACGCTGCAGGCTAGTCAGCATCTCTGGAATATCCAACAATGTTTACAAAGTTCAAAAAACAGTAACAAATGTACTCTAATAGTGTCATTCAGTGCAGTCAACGGTGGTACTAAAGTTCATCGTGTTCATAAATATTGTACTCTTTCAACGTTATCAGTCCATCTCGATCGTGGTCACTCTTCTGGAACACGTCGTTCACCATTCTCTCATAGAAGGAGTCTTCACGTGGTTTGCTACCGTCTCTCTCGTACTCCACCTTGAAGTAGAATCTCACCTGAAAATAACAACAATAATATTAAAGGCCTCCTCTGAACAATGTACAATTCTGTTTTGAGAAGAGACGCATGCCCCCCCCTCCCAAAACTCGTACCTCCTCCCTGGTGAGAACCTTGTCGTCATCCAGGTCAATGTCCCTGAAGGACTCCAGGCTGCGTGGTCCTTTAGACACGGAGTAAACCTCCACCTCAAACACCAACGTGGCGTTGGGTGGAACAGGACCTAGTCCGCCCAAAAGATAGTTACAGCAATACTCTCCCTAAAACAACACGCAACAGCCAAACACAATGACCACGACCTTTGAACCGACACACACAGAACCGCGGCAGCAAACAGCTGTGTTACTACGTCTCCATCCACCATGTGAATAAATCAGTTTGTTCCTCCATCACTCTAGTCGTCATACATGTTAATCCAATGTCACGCCACTGCCATACCGGGGAAACATGCCTCTACCCCCCCTACAAAAGGACAAGCCCACAGCAACAACCATGCAGTACAACTGAAACCCATTCAACTCACCACTGCTCAACATTTGAAAGACGCATGCAAAGCTCTGACAGCTTTCTTTCTGAGGAAAGCATCGGCTGTATGCTTGGTGTGAATGCCACAAATACCCAGCATGCTTACATGCCAAGAGGAAGCGGTGCAGTACATGGACAGAGGAGGACATTCTTCAAGAAACTGCTGTGGAAATAATACACAGTTAAATAAGGACTGAGTGCTGTGTGTTAGTTGAAGATTTAGTCCATGTACACCAAAGTTTTATTCAATTTGACAATTGTTTATGTAAATATTTGTTTGAATGTGATACTTTTATTTTCATGCACATTTATTCATTAAAGGAAAACAATGAGAGACTATTTCATTTAGTTATTCTGTGCCCTCTATAGCAACGTAATCAATGTATAAACCCATAAATCACTGCACGTGTTTATGCAGCATTTCATCACAGCCGACAACTAATTAATGAAACTGACAATGTGCTGGGGTAATGCAGCTGATAGAGGCGCAGCTCTAGAACGTTCTCCAACGCTGTAGAGCTACGCCTCTATGTACCATTAAATAACTCATTAATGGAAAACAAAATGTCTAATTCTCGAGCTATGGGAAGGTCTGCAACTTTCTGCGTCAGTTTTGGACAAGTTGTCTTTTTGGATCAAGAGCATCACATGGACAGAAATCAGCCTCTGCATCCTGTCTTAATAAAAAAACGATATGACCTACTGCCCATTCGGTCCTCTAGCTTACCTTTGCCTTTTTCTCCGAAGGCCAGTTCAGGTGGAACAGTGACTTTGCGTTTTTCACCAGCACACATGCCATTCATTCCTATGTCCAGGCCTTTTATGATCTGTCCGACTCCCAACACAAACCACTGAGGGTGTCCGGCTTTGTCAGAGCGACTGGAAGACAAGAAAAATGTGAAAGATCATGGGTAAACACCACTCTAGTAGAGAAGGCCTTCATATTACAGTACAACCATGGTATTGTTACATAATGGGCCCCAGTCCCTTACCTAATCATTATAATGGGCTTCAGCCCCTTATTCATTATAATGGGCCCCAGGCCCTAACCCATCATTATGAATAATAATGTGTTTGATATGATGACCACAGGTAGATTTAGGAGGCAGGTGGCCCACCAGGTGTACATATCTGAAACCTCTGCTTGTAATTTCCAGTCCAGGCGGCATGAGGCTGATTGTGGGTCATTATCATATTTTACTTTAGAGAACAGAAAACTGTTGAGATCAAATGTTTAATTGACAAAATTGTCACAGTGTCTGCCTAGATAAAAAAAAGACCAGTTTATTGAGGAGGAAGGCAGGGCTAATTGAGTATCTGCAAATGCTGTCTTAACATTTCAAATACAACCTAGAACACACTCATGCTTGGCGGTGTCCACTTTCTTCCTGGTTTATCCTGGATTAGTTATAAATACACTTAGACATCTTTGTAATTTCTGTCTGTGAATTTGAGACTGGTAAGTGGTAACATGTCAGGGCCCGTGCCTAATTTCACTGATGCTTGAACCCAAACCTTTGTTTTATTATGATATATTTTTAGGCTTGTATTAACATACTGCAAAAAAATATATTCTGGTTCCTTAAGCACAATACACTGGTATGATAAGTTACTAACTGAATTTGTAATGTCATATTGTTGCACACAAAAAATGTGTAGATCATAAGAATGGGTGATATAATAACTACATCACAGAACACAAAAAAACTGTACAGATTTTGTCACATTTGACACCACTTTCATTTAGTGCTGGCTGAAATGATAACTTTTCAACTGAAGTTTTACATATGATTCTTTCATCTTTCAACGGCATTAGTCCTATTAAAAAGGTGCATCTGTCTTGTCTTTCTAGTCATAAAGCAAGTTTGGTGTGCAAATGTTTTTATTTTAACGTGTGTCGTGTGTTTTTTTCTTAATGTTAATCTGGTTTACTAATAACAACTGAGAACAATTTTGTCAATCAGTTACACATACCTACAGTAGAACTGAGTACCATCTTCTGCAAGATATCCATCGTAGTGGGCGTTCATCAGGTCCCCCTTTTTGCTCTTTTTTACGCAGTCGTCTGGCGTGAATAAAACCTCTATCTTCACGTCATCGATCGTTGCAACAGCAACTGTAACATCAACAATTACATTATAAATGTGTATGCATAAAAACAAGCAAAACCCAAGAAATTTCGGCAGCATCATCATGTCAACAAACTGTACGCGTGGCACCGAAGTTTCGCTAGGAGTGCAGAACACGTCACTTCTGGTATGCAAGTAGTATAATGGGGGGTTAGGGATGTGTCGTTCGTGAAAATACGACTCTTTTTGAACGGTTCTTTTATAACGTTGGGAGCCAAATCGCGCTGGTGAAATGAGCCTTTTTTTGGGCTCATTGATTTCCTACATTTCTTAGCACATACAACGATACTTTGCAGATAAATAGTTGAGACAACATTATGCCCCTCGCGCATTTTTCCGGTAGAGTAATAGGAAACATATTGTAACGTGTATTTCCCGTCCTATCATTATTATAGTATAGTCATGAAATTTTACATTCCATTTTTTATTTCACTAAGCTTTTAAGTATTTTAAACAAATCAATGTTGGGAAGCAAAATGAGCCACCTGGTGAACGAAGCCACAAAGACCCAACAAAAACTCAGAATTCCCTGTTCCCTCTACACCGAGCCCACCTTACTCGACCAGAGGGAATGTTATTCAGATAACTTGCCTACTCGAGTTGGACACAGACAGCGGGGATATTTTTATTTTTTTTCAAGTTTATATTCGTCAAATCCGTTATGACAGATTTATTGTAACACCAATGTGACGTTCCATTTACGTGAGCTTAAATTAAGATCTAGACGTGCTAGTAGGCTACGGAGGACGGAAGACGTTTTCGGCGTATTCCTTTAATGTGCAGACTCAAACCCATCCCATCCGCAGCACAACGGAAAACTGTCTGGGACTGGGAGCCGTGGCAAGTGGACAGCAGGTGAGAAATGACGTCCGTCTGACTCGAGCGAAAAAGATGGGTTCAGCGTGATTAGACAGCTTAGACTTGTGTTCACTATCTATCCAGTCGAAGTTTTGAAAGGGCGTGTGATTGTCGACCAATTCTACGGATGACAGTCGTCGCTAATATGGGCTCAAGAAACATTATAGAGAAGCAGACGCTCCAATAACAGAAACATTGAAACTTTGAAACATAAACGTAGGTAAGAAAATTGCCTTGGTTATTTAATGTTTTTTTTCCGTCTTCATGAAAACCTTTTACTTTATGCTCACACGAATAACCTGGTTAAAAAAACCGTATGTCGTTCTTTCCCTCGTCATTTAATGTGCTTTTAGAATTTTTTTCTATGTATTTCTATGTATATTCAAGTGTAGTTGTTATGATATTTGCCAGAGCGGAGATGAACAGCATTTTTTTCTTTGTTGTTGTCTGATTTAGGCTTTATAAATGTAAATATATAGCCGCCTCTGTGTCTGAGCAGTTACACTTACAATTTACGGGCTTGCGTTTAATTGATAATAAGTAGTGAGGTAACGTCTCCTGCTTTAGAGGCAATAACCTAAATCATTTCACATTTTCAAAGCCAACCAAAATGTAAAGATCTTGAATATACTGGGCTACTCCATTATCTCTAAATGATTATATTTTATATCACAGTTAGACACATTTGTTGTTAATTTTCTGTTATGATTTAGAACCACCCTATAGGATTCTTATTTTCTTTGAAAATCCTGTTCAAAAGTCTAGTGGAATTGTTATAATTGTTTGCCTTAAAAT
The DNA here is from genome assembly GCF_011004845.1 of Esox lucius. Taxonomy (NCBI): domain Eukaryota; kingdom Metazoa; phylum Chordata; class Actinopteri; order Esociformes; family Esocidae; genus Esox; species Esox lucius. The sequence goes on from NC_047588.1 coordinate 36,956,119, forward strand.
TCCTAAGCAGTATTTTGTGCAAAATGTATCTGTAAAACTACTATGACTGGGAATTGCCAGGGGCCTCACAATAGCATTATAATTACAATCCATATAAGTGCTTACTGTATATAAAATGTATTGTGAATCATGTTGATAAGATACTGTGATTTCGTTGCTTTTCTATGTTCTTCCTTTTGCTCACCGTATGTCTGGGCTAAAGAGCCAAGAGCGTGTTTTAGGTGATCATTAAAGTGCTGAAAACAAATATCTTCTTATTTACAACAGAAGGGAGAAAAAAGCAATGACTGAACGTTTTGGTGCAGATGGAGCAAACCATTGCAAAAATAATATAGTAAGAGTGTAAAAACAAGTAGTCCAAAACATTGCAACGATATGTGGCTTTTTTGTCCCTAATTACTAAAAAAAAAAACTTTTATGGACTGTCAGTCTGTACATCCATGCCCAAACTTGAATTAAGTGGCTTGGCCAGAAAAGGAAGGTGTGCTTTTACTTTTGGTGGGGCAAAATTCCTTTTGATGGTAATCATAATATTATAATTTATATTTTCTGGCCTCAAAGTAGCCCATTATTGTTAATACAGGATAGCGCTTCCAGATAATGCTTGTGTAATTCCAATGCTTGTGTTTGTTTTGTGCAAATCATTTTTGTGCAAGCTGTTCTTTATGGACATGGTTGAAAAGAGGTTACCTATAAATCTTGTGAGTCATCCGTGTTTTGCTCACTGTTCCAGGGACAGAGGTTAAATAATATTTAAGTAGACTGAGACAAGTACACATTGTTTTACATGTTTTAATCAAAAGGAAAAAACAAATAATTACATATTTAAAAATAATCAATGTTTGAATTGTAAGATGTAGGCAATAAACCGACATACAATGTAGACAAAAATAGTGTATTGAGCAGGATATTAATGTATTCCAAGCTATCCTCCAATCAGACATAGGTATTTCAGAAGGTATGCCTCCCAGTAGGATATAGGTATTTCAGTAGGTAATGTATTTCTTTCAAACAGACATACGTGTTTCTCCCAATACAACATACCTATTTCAGTAGTTATTTCTCCCAATCAGACATCAGTCCAAAGCGGTGAAGTGGGCATTCCTCGCTATCAGGTGCTGTAATGACCAAACTCCAAGATTACAGAATGTGCGTTTGGAAGCAAATGAAGGCATTGTTTTTATGTATGATGGAAGTAAGTTTTGCTATCTGTTCTCTCTCCATTTCTCAGATCCACATAGAGAGATGGCAAGTGATGACCGGGTGGCCATCTTGACGGATGACGAGGAGGATCAGAAGAGGAAGTACGTCCTGGCGGAACCCTTCAACACCCTCTCGAACACCTTGGATCAGATAGTGGCAGGCACGACGCCCTCCTCAGCCTCACAAGTTTCTGCGTCTCCCCCCTCAGATCCACCTGGCTCCCCCTCCCCTGCTCCTAGCAGTGACTGCCTGGACAGGAATTGCGTGCGTATCAACAACCACCTCCTCGTCTCCAAGGTCTTTTACTTCTTCTTCTATGCTGCCTATGGGTCCCTCCACCCACTCCTTCCCGTCTACTTCAAGCAACTGGGGATGAATGCCAGCCAGAGCGGCCTTCTGGTCGGGATACGGTACTTCATCGAGTTTTGTAGCGCCCCCTTTTGGGGGATGGTGGCAGACCGCTTCAAGAAGGGAAAAGTGGTGCTGATCTTTTCTGTGTTCTGCTGGCTGGTGTTCAACTGTGGTATTGGCTTCATTAAGCCGGCGTCCATGACGTGTGTGGAGATGAAACCCACAGGTGGCCCACCCACCAGCCCCTCCCACCTCAATCAGTCAGCCAATCACAGCAGGAACCACAGGAGTGCTATTGTTGAATTGTTTTCACTTCCTGTGAACTTGAGCTCGGCGTCAGACTCGAGCAGCGGTCCGCTACGCAGGCATGTGAGGAGCGATGGTGTTAATGTCACAGGACCTTCGATTTCCCTATCCAGCAGTACAACATCCCTCCCCTCCTTCACCAACAAAACAACCATATTAACATCAACATCAACAACAACGACAGCTTCCTCAAAACCCAACGTAACTGTAGCCACGGCCAAACCAACCACCACTACTGCCGTTCACAAAGCCTACAACATAATTTCCAACCGCGATCAGGTGCAAACCATCTTCCTGCTGATTCTACTGGTCATCATCATTGGCGAGTTCTTCAGCGCTCCGGCTGTGACCATTGTGGACACGCGCACCCTGCAGTACCTGGGCCCCCACCGGGACCGCTACGGTCTGCAGAGGATGTGGGGCTCCTTGGGGTGGGGTCTGGCCATGCTCTGCGTGGGCATCTGGATTGACCACACCCACATCAAGGTCTTCATCGAGGGCACCGGCTGCGTCCTGCCCGACTATAAGAATTACCAGATAGCGTTTATTGTCTTTGGAGTGTTAATGGCTGTGGCGCTGGTGGTGTCTACTCAGTTCTACTTTGAGGGAAATCCTAGTGACCCCGGGACTGTGGTGGCCCGCGCGGAGCAGGACAAGAGAGGGGAGGCGGGGGGGTCTCCTCAGACGTCCAGCGCGGTTTCATCTACTGAGCAGCACACGGTGGAATCGTTAGAATCACAAAGTTCAGTCAGCCCGCAGTTCCTTTATCGGGACCTGCTCCGGCTGTTGTGTGGAGTTCAGTACGGCTCGGTGCTCTTTGTGGCCTGGTTCATGGGGTTTGGCTACGGCTTTGTGTTCACGTTTCTGTACTGGCACCTGGAGGACCTGAAGGGGACCACCACGCTGTTCGGAATCTGCTCGGTGTTGAGCCACGTCTCGGAGGTGATCGCATACTTCACCAGCCACAAGCTCATCGAGCTGGTTGGCCATATAAGGTACTGTGTATTTCAGTGAGTCAAAGGAAATAGACATGGCAGTTTTTTTGTGAACTTGCTAATGACCTTAGGACTTTGCTAGACAGCACAAACTGCTAATCGACCAGGTTACTAAAATGTTGATTATAAAACCGCAGTTTAAACCCCACAAAACACCAGTCTCAACGTCAACAGTGAAAAGATGTCTCTGGTATGCTGGCCTTCTAGGCAGAGTTCTTCCTCTGTCCAGTGTCTGTGTTCTTTTGCCCATCTTAATCGTTTTATTGTCCAGTCCGAGATATGCCTTTTTCTTTGCAACTCTGCTTAGAAGACCAGCATCCCAGAGTCACCTCTTCACTGTTGATGTTGAGATTGGTGTTTTGTTGGTACTACTTAATGAGGTTGCCAGTTGAGGACCTGTGAGGTATTGGTTTCTCAAACTAGACACTAATGTATTTATACTCTTGCTAGTTATCTGGTTAAAGCCAGTTGTATGGAGTTAGATATCTGCCAAAATCTTAAGCATACTTATAGTTAGGGTCGTAAGAAAATAAATTGGTATGATCAAAGAAAAGGAAACGTAAGCTTTCCACACGTTAAATTCTTTTCATCGCCATTTATTTCTTTACAAATCGTTTTTCTACATACAAACTTTTGTCAATAATCTGGCATCTGCAAGACCCGAACGTAGCTCTTCGAAACTGTAAAGCTAGCAACAATAAGTTGGACTGTTAGCCCAGTGTTAAATCATAGCGTTGCCATTCCGGATATCATGTTCAAAAGTCCATAGCTGTTTTTTTAAGGCTGCTTAACAACATTACACCAGTAGGCTATCAAGCTGGTGGGAAAATTGCTTGTGTGAAAATTACAAGGACACCGTATACTATTGCATAGAATATCCTTCTGAGCTGCAAAATATAATGAAGTGATTTAGGTCAAGATATTCTTTAAATATGCTATTTAATTGCTGGCATCTGCTATTCAATTGCTGTGTTCTGTCCATACTATTTATGATGGCTGTATGTGGCCTGGAACCTATGTAGTAATTGCTTAACATTTCATTTTAGTTATTCAGTATTTTAACAAATTCTCATTTACAGTAACAACCCAGGGGGAAAGACCCATAAAGCAACGCTGTTTGAGTATTTGGGACCACAACAAGTGCGTAGGCCTACACAATAATACAATTTCTATAAGTCTGAGTGATTTTTATTACACATGAAACATATGCACAAAGAGCAGTTACGCACATGAAAATCAGCATTCACTAAGCATGCATGAAGAAAGAAGGGACTTTTAAATTGAAATCTTGCAGGATACCTGTTTCCCTTATTTCCTGTTGTTCACACTGCCTTTGCTTGTTATATTAACACTCATCCCGGAAAGTTTCGGTTAAGTTTTTTGGGAGGATGAGATGAAACTGCCAAAACTCCAGATAGTGACGCTGTATTTTAGAATTGTAAAACTAGATTCGTACGAGCCAAAAATATTTGTCCGTCATCGTAACAGGGTGTTTGTACGTTCACAGATCTAATTTCACGCGTACGTTTCATGTTTTGCGTATAACTTTTTTTACTATCATACCAATTTACGGATGGATTTTCTTACAATCCCAACAATACGTACGCTTAACATTTTGGCAGATATCTAACTCCATACATTTGGCCCTGTTCTTTGATGTGAGTAGTGACCCGCGTTGTATGAGATCTTCAATTTCTTTGCAATTGGAATAGCCTTAATTTCTCACAATAAGAATAGACTGATGAGTTTCAAAAGAAAGTTCTTTGTTTCTGGCCATTTTGAGCCAGTAAATCGAACCCACAATTGCTGATGCTCCAAATACATAACTAGTTTAAAGAAGGCCAGTTTTATTGCTTCTTTAATCAGTACAACCATTTTCAGCAGTGCTAACATAATCACAAAAGGGTTTTCTAATTATCAATTAGCGTTTTAAAATAATAAACTTGGATTAGCAAACACAACGTGTCATTGGAACACGGGACTGATGGTTGCTGATAATGGGCCTCTGTACGCCTATGTATTTATTCCATTGAAAATCACTTGTTTCCAGCTACAATTTACAACATTAACCATGTCAAAACTGTATTTCTGATCCGTTTGATGTTTTTTTATAGTTTCTATCAAAAACAAGGGCATTTCTAAGTGGTGTGTCCAGGCACTCCACAATGAGTTGTGCCTAACGACAGCTCTCCAAGCCATAGTACAGTATACTGCCCATATACCACACCCCATCGTGCCTTATTGGAGAATACCATGGAGTGTTCAGAAGGCAGTTACTAAACAAACTAAATATTTCATTTAAACAACACGGCAGAAGCATGATCGTGTGTTTTACTGACCTGCCACATCAGCACGTAACTGCTGGAATGCTCAAGATGCGGGCAAAACTATTTATTAGACTGAAACCGTATTGGTGTGTGTTCTCCGGGTGGGATGGTTGTGCTGCTCCAGACTCATGGTGGCACTGTTAAAACAGTGAAATGGCTCCCATATGGGCTCTAGGTACACCGGTATTATGAAGCATTTGACTTCTGCTTCTCTTTGTGTACTGACAGCAGTACAGTCAATCAAATTTCAATCAAATTTATTTATAAAGCCCTTTTTACAACAGCAGTTGTCACAAAGTGCTTTACAGAGACACCCGGCCTTAAACCCCAAGGAGCAAACAACAGTAGTGTTGGATTTCAACAGTAGTGTACAGCTCCTTTACAGGTCAGCTCTCAGGAAATCTTTTCAGTAAACGGTTATTTAATATTGTAAGATGTAATGCTGTGGTTATGTATCCTAACACAGCTGGCTTCCAAACAGCACCACCCTGATCATAATTCTAGATGTGTTGAAGACATGTTCTAGGGAAGTTCTGGTCCACACTGCCCTACAACTCCAGGAGATGTGGAGGGGGAGTTAAGGTTGAGTATCGCCTTGTCAGCATCCAGGATTAACATTCACAGGCTCTCATTGGACAGATACCCAAAACCCAATTTCTGAATATGGCAAAATAGGTCATTTGAGACCATTGACACTGAAACACAATTAAATCCATTACACCATAACACTTTCCAGTCACAGGACTGTGTGACATAATTTACCTCAGCAGATCAGATTTCAGGAATGATTTTGCTCTCAAAATGTGTCGAACCAAGAATTTTCATTGAAGGTCAGCATCTGGGTCTGAAGTCTCCCTTACTTACATGTATGCCTTTTCTGAGAGATGGTAAAATGATTGAAATCCGATAATACCATCAGAAATGCCAAGCAAGCAACATGGTCAGCAGTTACCTATTTTCTCACAGGCTCACTTAAGATGTTAGGTGACTGAAAATGAACATTCTGCAGAAGATGAGTGGATGATCAAGGTGCACTTCAATATCTAGAAGTGAGTAAGAGGAAATAAACGAAACACTTATTTGCTGTACAAGCAGATGCTCTGTTGTATTGGTCCAAACTTTCAAGCTTAGCCAATTGTCATTATTTGAGAGAAAACTAGGTCCTGAGTGAGCACGTGCCGTGTTCATGTACTAGCAAACTAGAATAAAGAAAGGCAGGAAATTCACTTTAAACCAACAACATGCCACAGGGTCCTTCAGTCACGCTTGTGGTGTATTTAATATAAACTCTAGTCACAGGGAGCATAAACTCTAAACGATGATTAAAAGAGACCTGGTAATTGGTCACCAATTAGCATCTGAAACACCAGTCCTAAACAGTGTTAGATCATACCAGTGTGTTCCCTTGGAAGTGGATATTTCTTAGTTACTGTATTCATCAAGTTAATAAAATAATAGTTTTTATCTCTAAGTGGCAAGCATGCCAATAACAGTTTTGGTTGGAACTCAAACACATCCATATTTCTACCATGTAATATGCATAGTATTATAATATCATGTGTAATTTTTTTTCTTAAACTGAGTAGTTGGAAGATGGATGGTGAAGTGAAACACAATTTCCTTGTTATTATTTTTCATGCTTTCAATGCACTTGAGAACAATAGAGCAGTTTGGCTAGCTGATATTTATGCTTCCAGTGTAGCAAGTTGAAAACGAAAACAGTTTAGCCCTGATGTTAAGCCATTCAAACTGAGGAGTTACCTGTCATATGGGCGACCACAGAGCCAGTCCAACTGGCCCGGTGTCTGCCATATATTCTCTATCTTTCACTTAACAATGGGGATGAACCAGATGGATGAGGTTAAGCCTAAGCGTATTGGTATTCTTTGTTGTTTTAAGAAGGACAAATCAGGCTGAACTTGACCAACTACTCGGTTTACTTGCTTGATGCCAGGGTTTCTTAAACTATGAGTCACGAACCAGGGTGGGCCCTCTGTGTTGGAAGCAGATATAGGAATCTGCTTAATATTATAATATGCTAAGCATCTGAAACTACGGGAGAAGTGGCAATATATTTCTTCCTTCTGTTTGATGGAATTCCACCTTGTAGGTCACCTTTCTTACAAATTTGTTCTGTGATTCAGACCCATGAGAAAGGACCATTAAATAATACAGTTTAGTTCCTTTCTTGTCAGTGAGCATAAATGTTGATTCTCCAAAATGCCGTAGATGTACAAGGGTCTGTGGTCCTCTGCACATCTGCTTTTTCTTTCTTGCACATTAATATTGGGTAGCGCCACCTTTCCCAGAAATGGCAGCTTCAGTCTTTTTGGAAAATATGTACCAGCTTTGCAATGTAAGAGTGATTTTGGCCCATTTGTCTTGGCAGATTTGCTTCAGGTTATTTGGGTTGGTTGGACAATGCTTGGGTTATTGAATAGGGCCACAGATTATCAAAGGGATTGAGATCAGGACTTTCACTGGGCCACCCTAGCGCATTCACTCTAATGTGGCTTTAGCCTGGTGCTTGGGATTAATGACCTGAAGAACAGTGAATTTCCGTCTCAAACTACAGTTTTGCAGCGGACTGAAGCGGTTTCTCTTACAGTGTTTCCCCGTATTTTGCGATGCCCAGTGCCTGCTGATGAGAACTATCCCCACAGCATGATGCTGTCACCACCATACTTCACTTTAGAGATGGTGAATCTTGAAGCATTGGCAGTGTTAGGCTTTGCACCACATATAGTGTTTTGCCTTTTGTGTAAAAAGCTTTTTCTTGGTTTTATCTGACCACAAAACATCACAGTTGGGTAACCTTTCAGGTGCTACTTTTTGAACAATGCTGTCTTTCTTGCCGTACAGGTGTGTGTGTGAGTGTGTGTGTGAGTGTGTGTGTGTGTGTGTGTGTGACAAATGTTGACTTAAGCAGCTAAGTGGACACTGGTTGGGCAGCTAAGTGGACACTGGTTGGGCAGCTAAGTGGAGCCTCCTACAAATCTTTCCCACTTCAAAAATATGCATTGTGTGTTAGGGAAATAACTAACATAGATAAACAGAACAACCTTTATTCACAAAATATTTTCCATCAGTTACTCCGTCTCTCTTAAGCCCTGTGATATTTCTCAGGCGGCTGCCATTTGCCAAATTACCCATGACTCTCTGAATAGAGGATGAATCATTGGTAGTGTTAGTCAAGGGCTGATCCTTCAGGACAAGGCTGCAGTCGCTTGTTGTTGAAGGATAGCTTGAAACCAAGAGGCATGTAAAGTTCATCCTTAGGAGTTTTCTATACTGTGGGGAAAGTTGCTGATCATTACATTGACATTATCCACAAACAATGGAAACTGACTTGTTTTGGAAGCACTATGTGCATTACAAACACAATGCCCTTACCCTAACCAGTGAACATTACAGCCATGAAGATGTTTCTCATGGCTAGCTGTGTTGGGAGACATCAGAACGGACCATGTCGAGCTGAACAGAGGACTGGGAGCAAGCTTCTCTCCTGTCACCGAGCTTGTGTGTGTGTGTGTGTGTGTGTGTGTGTGTGTGTGTGTGTGTGTGTGTGTGTGTGTGTGTGCGCCTGGACTCTGTCACATCTTTGTTCAATGGCCTGGTTTCTCCCTGAGCTGCTGACAGGGCCTGTGGAAGTCTTTTGTTCGTGTGTGTGTGTGTGTGTGTGTGTGTGTGTGTGTGACCCAGTCCCGTCCATGAATTCAGCATGGGGCTGTCTCAAGGCTCTCCATTGATCTCCTGAGCTGACAGGCTGTGTGGATCGATTGGCGGGCAGAACCACGGTGTGACAGCCAGTAACATTAGGCTGTTATTCAAATGGCCGGGCTCAAGCTAGCATTTGCATGGCTATCTCTCCGCGTATATTTCCCCCGCTGGCTCTCCTTCTGGCTCGTACGCGGGGTGTGAGATCGGGGAGAGACGTGAAATGAATCCTGCGTATACACGTGCGGACATGGACGAACCGGTGAGGGAATTCTGCGTGCGTGTCCGGCCCTAGTCTCTGTCACGGCAGTTATCTTCTCCCTGTGACTGGACCCATTGTTGTCGAGACAGACACGCTGGCCGCCCTGGTTAGAATGACTCACTGTATGAAATGGGCTTTAAGAGCCTGAGAAGTGCCACCCATACTCAGACCTGGAAAGGGCTCTGGAGTGACGCATTACCTTAGGGCCTTAAACAGTAGCCAGTATTGAATGTCCATGGTCAGCGTATGTGAAAGATGCATACAGTAATGTGCAAACTAGAGTTATAGGAGGCATGTCTTTAATGCAGAACAATATTTGCATTGCTTCTTGTAAGTCACATAGATTAATGGCCACTGCTGTACTTGGTCCTGGACCTTTGTTTGGTCTTTTACACTTGTCTATCTCTTACACTTTGTGTTTCTCATTCTCTCTCTCTCTCTCTCTCTCTCTCTCTCTCTCTGAATACCAAAAGCTGAAAATACTGGGCAGAGAAAAGCATATTGACATTGACTCCTGAGGGGTAAGGCTGTCGTATTTGCTAAAACAACTTTGACTATTCCACTCTGTTTGCCAATTATGAATGTTTAAATCTTGAATAAACACCAGTCCTAAATATCCATGCACCCTGCCCTGTCAGAAGAGGACTGGTCAGATCTCCGGGCCTGGTTTCTCTAGGTTCTTGTCGGTGTACAGAGTTCTTCCCTGCCCCTGAAAAAACCATAATAGACTTTGGCGATGTAGCGATTTGGTTTGAGAGAGGAGTTACACTTTGAGATTGGTGGTTGGTTAGTTGAACAGTGTAGTGAAATACAGTGAAGTTCATTTGTCGTGGCCCGGTCATATAAGGCTCACCCGACCTTATCCTCCTCTTGTATTCGCAGGGTGCTATACATCGGACTGGCCTGCAACACGGCACGCTACCTCTACATCTCCTACCTGCAGAACGCCTGGATTGTCCTGCCCATGGAGATCCTTCAAGGTGAGCCTAAAACCAGAGACATGGGTGCTGTCGGCCATGCGTGGCTACACGTGTTGACTTAGTTAGCTTAGCATACTGGAGGCATTGACATAATATTAAGGGGGTGGAGGTATACTCTTTAGCCTGGATGCCTTGTTGACTCTGGAGGCCGTATCAGTTCTGGACTGTGTGTGTATGTGCGCAACCGTATCAGAACAGGAACTCTCCCCTGAAGGTCAAGAAAAGGCCTTTCCTTTGGCTTTGAAAACGCCCTCCATCCAGACTCTGTAAGTCCCACGTAGGCTGCCGAGGGGTTGCAACTGAGCATAAAAATGTAGAACGTAAATATTATTACAGCGATTGCAATCATTCACAGGCAGGACGACGCCACAGCGTAACTGCATTTAATGGCACACAAAATCTTATTCGAGAAGCTCCTCCATTATAAAGGAAGTGATGTCACAATAACTAACAAAACAAACCGTGATGGCTATAGCTCTAGCTATTGTTTTCTGAGAGTGGCGTTTTTTAGCGCTGGTAAAAGAACTGAATAGGGGCTGAGCCAGTTAGACAGCTGTGGAGGGTATTGTGCTGTTGAGTGTATGGTTGCAGGCTGGGTGGCTTTTTGGGGCTTTTATTGTTATACAATGAGGTGTGTTGTAAAACTATCTGGTTTAGCCAGTTCAAACATGACACACCCAGCAAGGCCTTATAAAAATTATGTCCACTCTGTCTTTTCCTTGTCACCTGCCACCAACACACAGGTTACTCAAATCATGTCCTCCCTTTGACTTTGACGTTATAAAATCACTCTCAAACTGTTGTATTTTCCCTTCCGAAAACTCGAAGTGACTCTAGTTGCATACAGCTCTTAATGCTAAAACTGGTGCTGTTTCTCGCCTGCTTGTGACTGGGACTTCATAGTGATGTTTCTTCTACGGATGATGATTTCCACTAACTTTGGTAGTGCTGTATCTCTGCTCTGGTTAGGTGGTTTTGCTAGTTTTTATTTCATTTTTAATTCAAGACGTTTGTTAAGTTCTCAATTGATTTCAACCATTTGGAAGAACAACCAAGTTCTGATGGGAATACAATCTCAAAGTTTGTAGTCATACCGTCACTGAATATGTTACATCAGTGCTTCATCTAACAGCATAATCAGATGACCTGCATTGCAGTTAAGATTACCTTCAAAGTACACGGTACAAGTGACTAATGAGTGCTGTTTAAGATAATGCACTGATGATGATAACCATTTGGGATGATCTCCACAGCCTGGCCATCTTTGCATGGCGTCTTAGCCTACATAAGAAGACAGTTACACTGACTTCAAAATGGACGTGTTAATCATTAAGCTTAGTGTTTTACTGAATTGTGTTTGTTTCACAGTGCAACCAAATACCATTTGAGATGTACAGTAGCTAACACTTGTATGGTTATTGTTTGATGCAACGTGTAATTTGTTTAACTTAATGTGCAACTTGATCTATTTAATCGCAACAACATGTCAATATATACTGATGAGTTATAGTCAACAAGACATGGATATTGAGATTGAATATCTAGATTGACATTGAAGATGTGAATGCAAAATGTTTATGATTAACTTTTAGATAACAACATTTTAAATCAACCACATTTTAAAACCCTCCATCTGTAGTACATGTTCTGGTTTGACCCTGAGTTTTACAGTTATTGACCTTACAGTTACTATATGCTGCTATATGACATAAGGTAGGGCTGTATTTGTTCTGTTAAACCAACACTTTGGAAGGATTGAATCAGAGTAGTGAATCTATTTGGTTATTCAGGGGAGATCTCACAATGTCACATTGAGAGCAGTCAGTTCGCAAACAGCAATGTTTGGCTCGGTGAATTCTCTAAACAGGAGACTAAAGAGATATCTGCAGGTAGATCATCCCTCCAGTAGAAACTGCATAGCTGGTAGTTTTGCTCCGTTAGTGGATATACTGCTGAAAAATGACTTTTGTCTTTCAATGCAACAAAATACCCACTATTTTCTATTTTGAAAAATGTGCTTCCCTGATAACAAACCTGTGGACTTCCCTTTTCTCCCCAAAGGTGTTAATATTCCGGCCCTTTGTGTCCAGTGGGACGCCAGTAACTTTGCCTACTCGTTATTCCCACTGTCCTGACAGTGTGATCATGTCCTGTGTGTGTATTTACTGATGTGCCAAGAGTGTCCCTCAGTGTCTTTCTGTCACACCTTCTCTCCGGGTTTCTTTGTGGCTAGGCTTGACCCATGCTTCGGTGTGGGCGGCCTGTATCTCCTACCTGAGTGCTGCCGTGCCCCCGGAGCTGCGGACCTCTGCCCAGGGCATCCTCCAGGGGCTGCACCTGGGTCTGGGCCGGGGATGTGGGGCCATGGTCGGGGGTGTCTTCGTCAACTTCTTCGGTAAGATCCACCATGATGAGAATGTAGCCAAATGTATTGTAGTTGCATTCAGTTTAAGAGACCTCCAGTTTCTAAATTGGATGTTAACAACATAAACTATTTCGGTCATTTGCAAAAGGTGCAATTTGCAGCTACTGTTAAAACGTTCATTTTACTGTTCACTGTTCATTCATTGAAACAAACATTGAGAACAGTAGTAACTACTGCAAATTGTATGTTTAACAGGCTAACAGTACTGTGCTCACCTAAATTACTGGACCCCTTGGTAAATGTGAGCAAAATAGGCTATACATTTTTTTTTTATTGTAGTTTATCAGCTGGATTTTACACTCAACGTTTTTGAAAAAGTAATCCTTTAAGGTTAAAAAGGAAAAAAGGACTTCTGAATCAAGAAATATATATTCTTCAAAACGTGTCACTATTATTCGCATTAGAAATCCTTCTGATTTGTCGAGATTGGCCTCCGATCCCTTGCTACAGTCCAAAGTATAGCACTAGAAATTGTTAAAATTTAAATATATTTTATGAGATTAGACACAAGATTGCAGCCAAGACTGGACAAATGTCCAGAGACCTTGATGTTCCTGTTTCAACTGTACGTAATGTTATCAAGATGTTTAAGGCCCATGCCACTTTAGGCCACAAGGTACAACAGTTTCAGCTCGCAACATCAGTCACCAACTATTGCTGATCCACATAAGAAAGCCTGCCTGCAATTTCCCAAAACATACCTGAACATGCCACAATCCTTCTGGGTTGATCTCCTGTGGACAGATCAAACCGAATTAGCAAATGAAGCAGTTTGCACAAGAAGAGTTGGCCAAACTGTCCGTACAGAGGTGACTGAAGCTAATCCACAGAAATAGGAAGTGCTTGATTGTAGTTATTTTTGCCAAAGCCAGTGCTAATATTCAGTCGTGTGTCAATAGTTTTGTCAATGCCATTTCTGTTTTTCTGATTTAAAATAATATATTAGGTTCTGAATCTGATAACAGTCATGTATTTCTTAATTGTAAAAGTTTCATTTGAACAATTAAATGTTTGAGTGCTCTGATAGTTTGAGCGCAAGATCAAGTTGGAAAAACAATTACATTTTTGTTGTCAACATTACCGAGGGGTCCAAAATAGCAGAGGTCACTTGGCACTTTACCTTAACTCCTAAATGAAAAGCCTCTTTCCTTACGAAGATTCCTAGGAACTAGTGGCAAGGGTCTAGGGGCTGTAGGAAGGGGGTGTAGAGGTTTGGGAGTCAGATTCTGGATTCAGCCGTACTGTGCAGTTAACACTTCTATCTTTGGGCTGTGGTTTAGGAGCGGCCCACACCTTCAGAGGGATAGGAATGGCCTCCCTTGTCATTCTTCTCCTCTTCGCTCTCATCCAGTGGCTTGCTGTCCCAACGAGGGATAAAGGTATATTAAAATGAATCGGTTTGATCACATCCTAACCTCTCTGTTACAGTGACTAAACTGCTCTCTCTGCCCCCAACATGGAAGCCTCCAACCTTCTCCAAAATGTCTACTGGACCTTGTGTCCAACTGATGAACTTTAGTTATGGATTTACAGGGAGAAGCTGCCTTTCCTTTGTGGTAGGCCTAACATTTTTGGACACTGAGTTAATAATAATTTTCACATTGCACACGTCGCTTTCCAGATTCTCCAATGCTGGCAGAGAACATCCCAGTTCCCTCTAGCCCCGTTCCCATTGCGACCATCAACATTGTCCAGTCAGACAACGCCATCACCACGGCGCAGCCACAGAGGAAGACCAAGCACCAGGAGGAGCTGGAGGATGGGAGCAAGCCTGCCTGGGTGGTGTCGGCCTCGCCCTGGGTCACCCTGGCCTTCGCCCTCCAGCAGATCAGAGAGGTGTCCCGCCTGAATCGGAGCAGCCCTGACAACAACCACCAACAAATGCAGGTTGGCAGACAGATCAGCAGATGGGTCGGCTTGGAGGGTCTCTGCATGGATTCTGGTTTAACACACAACTGGGCAGTACAGCAGTTAACAAATTATCAATCGATATTTTTTATGTATATTAATATAATATGTATGATATACTATAGACAGACAGATTGATAATATTGTGTAATTAATTTGCAGTTGTGGCAGGTGCCTGCAGGTAAAAATGTCATTCAAGCAAATCTGGAAAACAGGAAATTTTGCTCCATTGAAGGTGGACGGTTGCTGGTGTATTTGACCACATCCGGGAATGTGGACGGTTGCTGGTGTATTTGACCACATCCGGGAATGTGGACTGTTGATGGTGTATTTGACCATATCGTGGTAAATATAGTCCAAGCACTAACATTAAAGTATTAACCAACACTACGGTGTAACACTTTCCCTTTTCTGTGATTGCCAGGAGATAAGTGATATTGGCACCGGTGAGGAGACGGCGGAAACCTCCCCACCTGCCCCCAGCAGTTCTCCCCAGACTGGACCCTGTCAGGGGGTACCTTCCCTCTCCCTACCTGCCCAGGACCCCCCCGTACCTGCTGACCAACCACCACCCTCAACAGGTCACACCGAGTAGGGGTGACCTGTTGCAGGTTAAAACACTGCACATGTGCAGGTTAAAACACTGCACATTGAGGAACCGCTCTAACTGTTCCTCCGACACCACCAACCCAGATGGAGACGAGAGTTTGCCGATTCACACACACAGCCCGGAGGTCCAGTTGAAAGGCTGAAGAGTTTGTGTTTGAGCGGCGAACTGAAGAGGAATACAGGCAAAAGTGAAGGCACCTGAACGTTTCCTCTTATCACACAGAACCTGACCAGTGTCTTCAGCGAATCTGGGGAAAGGCTCTGTGTGTCTCCTGTTACTGTCATGTAAATCTGGGTAGTGGGTTGTTGATGTACGGCTCTGTTTGTCTCACTGGACCTGAGCCGTGGTGCTGGTTGCTCCCACACACAGGCAGAAGTAAATAGCTGTGTGTGTGTAGGTGTGCATGCGTGCGTGCATGTGTGCGCGTGTGTGTAAGTAAAGCCTGCTTTGCGGGATGTGGACAGGGTCAGTAGGGTTTCCGAATCTTTAAACTTTATAGGCAAAGGTGAAACATTTTACGATTAGACCTGATAAACGATTATTCTACAAGTTACAATTAAATCAAATATTTGCAACCTTGTGGTCACTTTCATAATTGGAATGCTATTTCTAGCTCATAGGAACCCGCAAATTACCATGTGTTTTAAATTAGAGTAAATAAGAGTCACTACTCAAACCCAGACAAAAATACTAATTTAGTAAAAGCTTATTTTTCCAGGGTTGATTAAGAACACATTCTTATTTCCAAGCAATAGACTGGGAGTCATTTGGGTTAACTGCTTGCTTAAGGACACATTGTCTAGCGACCTGATCGGATTCTCTAAAACACGGGTGTCAAACCGGTTCCACAGAGGGCCCGGTGTATACTGGGATACTGGGTTCAGTCTTCTCCTTTAAGTTGTGAGATTATTGGTTCCCGGTTAAGACCTAAACAACTAGGTATGGGTGGAACCTAACCAATTAGAGATCTAATTAAGTACAAGGACAGCGGAAAATCTGCAGCCACCTGTGCTCTAATCCCTTGTCTACCCCCTAGAAAACCCTCAGGATGTTGATACTCGGCACTTTAGTAACCCTTAAGGTGGTGACCTTATTGGGTTACAAAATAAGAATTGACTACAAAACATTAATGAGAACTAGGGTGTGAAATATCTGGTGCATATAGGCCCAAGGACTCAGTGTTTCTGCAAAGGTGCAGATATATATTTGTACTTGGATGTACATAAGCTATACTACTGAATGTTCCACAACACTTTGCCCTCCTCCCACAGCCCTGTTTTTACATCTGATGTTGACCATGTCGGGTCTACCCATCTACTGTACGGCACCACTGGATTTAAAAAATAGAAGGTTGAATGACATCCTGTCATCTGATAAGATATGAACTGGGCCTTCAGGGTTTGAAATGTCTAAATAATGTCATGAATTCTAGAGATATATTCAGAATATATGCATGCTTCTCAGTATGCAAGTGTCCAAGATATGAAAACAAATTCAAACATTTTGCTACAATTGTCTTTGGACCATATAAGCCTATATCTTCAATTACTCTAACTACAACAGGTCATGACTATCTCAACTCCACAATACATTGTCACTTAAAAAGGAAGATGGGTTCATCATTTATTTATTAATAAAAGCAAAACTTTATAAAATCATCCCTGTCTTTTAATTTAAAATAAAAATCACAACACTAAAACTGATAAAACATGATAGAAAACATTTTGATAGAAAAAAAAAAAAACATCTAAAACACAGGCATATTTCTGGCCAAGGGGGAGAGAGGACTGTGGGCTTCTGACAAAAGTTTGATGTTTACAGCATGTGATTGGCTGTCCCTGAGACTGCAGGTTCCTGAATGGCCAGGTGGGGGCGCTAGAATACAGGACTCCAAAGCCGAGAACACGCGTGCCAACAGGAGCTCTCAGAGTCCTAGGCTCACTTATAAACAGGAGAAAAAAAAATCAAACCATCTACTAGCAATTAGTCCTAAAGGTGTTAACCTGTGTTGAGTCATTCTGGTGATTTGCAGTAATTGTGATTCTGAATTTTTTGGATTCCTTATTGAGACAGGTGCCTTGGGGTGTAGAAATGCAAGACACAGCCTTAAAGTTTGGGTTACGATGACAAACCCACGACGTCTGGGGCGTCACGATTCTCCCCGAGCACGGACTGCTTTAGGCACTTCCTCGCAGTTTTAACGATGGAAAAACTCAATGCAGCCAATGCATACGCCAGTCCTATGAACAGGGCTGAGAGGCAGGACGTTGAAGCCGTGTGGTAACACCCCCCTGGTGCCGGCTGAGTGGTTATTCCCTAGCTATTTCGGGGTCCCTCGGAGTCATCACAAAGGACAACACCCTTGGGGCTCAGAACAGGTCCATGTCCTCATCCTCGTCATCCGGGCTGACGTAGGGCTCTGGGGGCGAGGGCAAGAGAGGGTAGGGCGGTTGGTAGTGGGGGTACATGGGGGCACTGTACAACAGGGGCGGGCAGCTGGCAGCGGTGTCAGGGCGGGGCATGGGCGTGGTCGCAGTGTGGGGCGAGAGGGAGTTAGCTGTGGACGGGGCCTGGGCATAGCCGTTCATGTCGTCGTCGTCGCTGGCAGCCAGGCCCAGCGCCCGGTGGCTGGCGGAGCTGAAGAGCATGTCCTCGTAGCAGGCCCCCCCGGGGCCGTAATCCTCTTCGTGGCTCTGCTGCTCCTCGGCGGTCACGTGGTCTCCTCTCTTCAGGAACGCTGCAAACCTGCGAGGCGCAGACGGCCACGTCATTCAGCACACAGACAGTAAGACGACAGAGTGTCAGGGCACGTCTTTGACCTGGGGACCGGTTTCATAGCCTGGGGTCTAACCAAGCAGTCAGGCAGAGCGGCTGAGTCGTGTGGACATACCGCGGAGAGCCTGGAGACGGCACACGCCACAAGCTGAATTGCTATAATACACAGCACTTCCCCATGGTATACTGGTACACTGGAATACACCAGCAACCCCTCAGATGCATGAATGCACATAACGTTTCTTTGTGTGGGATGAACTTCTTTGTTCATTAAAATAACATGTCTACATTGTATTTCTGTTTTAATGGACAAAAAAATATATATATTTTCTTTCAAAAACAAGGTCATTCCTAAGGGACCCCAACATTTTGAACGGTAGCGTGTATATATACACACACACTGTAGTCTGTGTGTACAAGTGATTATAAAATCCTTTTAATAGAACAAGTTGATTGAGGACAGACCCAGACAGTAGGAAGTGTGTTCTGCTGTACCTCTGTGGCGAGCGGAGACGGAGCACGGTATCCCAGGCAGGGAAGGCAGGCTTGGTGCAACACTCTTTGAGCGCCTCTAGTGAGGCCTTGGTGTACACCTCTCCCTGCTCCCTGTACTCCTCCTCTGTGAGGAGGCGCACCTGTGGCACCCGTGGCTTACGCCGAAACACACTCAGGAGGGAGGCCAGAATCCACCCTGTCAGCCTGGAGGATGTGGGGGGGGGGGGGAGGGAGGGAGGGGGAGGGGGGGGGGGCAGTCAGACCGAATCAATCAAGCACACGACACAAATGGGACAGAGAACCGTCTCCCCGGGCAGACGGATGGCCTGCTACAATAAATACAATGTGACTGGGTCAGCACAACCGTCTCCTCCCACTGAACCCCGTGGGTGCAGGGAACGCCTGCCGTCAGCCTGGACACTGCCTGCGTACCTGCACGCCCCCAGCAGCAGCCTGTAGACCCAGGGCAGAGCCTTGAGGACCAGAAGGAGGCCCAGTAGGGTGTAGAAGGCCATGGGGTAGGTCACCCCGTAGTACATGAGGCCCACGGCCGCGCCCTGGAGCCCCCAGGTCAGCAGGGCCAGGACGCGCTCGCTGGCGATGGGGCCGTGCTTGTAGCAGGCCAGCCAGCTGATCAGACCGGTCGCCAGCAGGTAGCCTGGAGGACGGACAGGGAGACAAGCCGCTCAGTGTCGATTCGACATCAGTGCACGCACGCACGCACGCACACATGCACTTAAATGGATGCATTAAATACTCCCATTAGAATCCCTGTGCGAGTGAACAGCGGGACCCAGTGGATTTGAGGCTTGCCAGTAAAGGGTGAAAAGAACACGATTCAATGCTAATCCCCCTAAAGCCTTTTTTTGTTTTCCGAGCATAGAAATCAATGTTCCGGGCGGCAGCGCGGCGCTCCCTTAATCCAGACGCGCCCGCGGTATCAACCCTTTCCTACAGTTTCCGCGTCGACTTGCAGTCAGCGCCGGAGCACCGTGAGAGAGGGCAATAAAGATCTGGCATCAACACCGACTCCAATCACTCCACTGAGGACTCCGGAGACCAGAGGCGGTCTGTCCCCGCGGGCGGCCTAAACACTCCACCACCGCTTGGCCCTTTCGTTACGAGTCACCGGCTGGCGGCGAATGACTCAGACGTCGGACGTTGAAGTGTCATGAACACAGGCTGCCGGGGATACACTAGATGTCCCTGGTGAGGGAGGGCGGTTTCCCCATCAAGGGCTTTCACTCAGACACCGTTCGCGCCGGGTGCACGCCGTGTGAGCCTCGCATCGACAGCGCCTCGTGAACACGGCCTAAACGCGTTCCGCTGCCGAGGCCGTACGGAGTCGAGTTACTGGTCGTCGGACTCAGTTGAAGGCAGGCGGATGAAAACAACACAGATAAAAGCTTGTGTTACCACCTAGCGGTACACCGTGCCCCACTCGCACTGAGCTCACAGCCTGTAGTTTCATCTGAACATGTGTCAGATGAAGGCCATCTGACACAGGTTCACTTTGCAGGACGATCAAGAGTTGCAGTTAAAATGACCCATAAATGGAAAAGCTCAAATACATTTTAAGTAACTGCAAGAAAACATTTGCTCCTGTAGCACTGTTTGTGATCCAGAAACAATTATTTGATTATCTGCTAGTGAACAGAATCCCATCTACTACAAAAAAGTGATTCATTTGTTCAGTCAACAAAAATATAATGTAGGGCACCTGGAAAACAGCTAATCCACTCTGTTAGTCCTAACTTGCCGTAATATCTCCAGTGCGTACTTGCACTGTGCTTCATTGGGCCACTTCCTTCAAACCACAAGCAAACATAAAAAATAGAAACAGATAATGGGCTCCAACAATATGCACTATCTATTTAAAAGCCCAGCTCAGCAGACGTAAGGTAGCATCAATGTGGGCCACTGCTGCCAAATGATTGCCCTACTGACCACAATATTTTAAGCACCGACTAATACAAATTTTTTTTTGAAAAAAGCTTTGCTTAAAAGCAAGTGAAATGAATAGACAGGAGACATTGGATTTTTTCTTTCACAAGCACACTTTGGCAAGCGAGAGCTGCCCCTTGGTAACCAAGCAACAAACGAAACGGAGATCAATGTGCAGTTAACGATAAAAAAGTCATGCTATCGAAATGGCCTGAATATAAAGTGGCAGGAAAACCCTGTCGAATGGGCACTCCAATGTCCCATTAGAAGATTAGAACGTCCCATTAGAACTTACCCAGGGCATGCCTCCAGTACAGGGTCATGACGTCGTCCCAGTGGCTGAGCAGCACTTGGTAACCAAGGTAGGACAGACCAGAGCTAGCACCAAGTAGTATGATGAACAGGCCACTCTGGAAGAAAGGCACGCATCTCATCAGGGTTAAAAAAATCCCATGACTGAAACAGAATAGGGTCAGAATAGTGTGTGTGTGGCGGGGGGGGGGGGGGGGGGGGGTAGTCACATCAGTTAACAAAAAGGTAGCTAAATAAAAAATGTCCTCTGTCCTGGAACAATGCATTCAATCTGTCCTGGAAGAATGCATTCAATCTGTCCTGGAACAATGCATTCAATCTCATTTCTTACAGGGTGTCTAAAACTGGCTGAAAATGGCTGATCCCTTGTATCCAAGTTTTCAAATTCACACATGCGTCTGTTACACTTTGAATAAGTGTGAAATTAGAGACTGTGTCAACACCCAGCTAATTATTATTATATCACTCAGTCTATTATCATCAACTCTTATTGAGCTAGAAATGCACCACTCCATGGTACACACACTGTTCATAAATTACTGTTTATAGTTCTTACTTTTTGGGGATCCCACTTTCACAGGAACTTTATCAGGCCTTTGCGCATGTGTGGATTACATATAACAAGACACACTACAAGCAAAATTAAATCAGGCACCAATCCTAAAGATTATCCCTAAAAACCACCAAAAAATACATCACAGTGATCACACTACACCACCCTGGACCACACTACATCACCCTGGACCGCACTACATCACCCTGGACCGCACTACATCACCCTGGACCGCACTAGACCACAAACTAAAATGCCTTGATCAATCACCATGATCAATCCTTTTGAACAAGTATTCATGCAATACAATGGCCCTTCACATGGCAATGGCAAACAGGACACAGTCACTTCGGTGTGCAAATTGAGTAGAATAAAAAACCAACCAGGATAATCTAACATGGGGTGCATTAACCGCACTGATTGGCAGAGCTTGTCAAATGTATACAGTATAAGCAGCTGCTTTTAGTAAATAACAGCTTTAGCCTAAATGGGATTATTACCGGTATGAAGCGTTTCAGGATCAACAGTAAAAAGATCACAATGGAGAAAACTCCCACTGAAATGCCTGACGTGTAAAAAAACAAGGAACTCCTGAGGAGAAAAGAAAAAAACAAAAACATTATTGCTTCCTGTAGTATCGCTAATCAATTCATAACACTTGAATATGTTGATCTATTCACAGGGACAAATGAGGTGATGATTTGAGTTTTTCACATTAGGGGGAGACACTGGTACTAAATGGCCTAAGGCAGTTGAAAAATATCTTTAACCGAGCTGTACAGTTTTAACAGGTCAAGCAGGAGGTGCACAGCAGTCAGTTAATGTAACTCAAACAGTGACAATACTCAGGGTTAAAATGACAAACAGCTTACCTACTAAAAACATCAGCAAAGTAGAAGAGTGCGAGGCCACACGCAAAGACTCCAAACCGTAATATATTCAACCCTGCAATACAAACAAAGTTCTCTCTCCTTAGTCACTGATATACAGAGCCCACAGACAACTGCATTTCACAAGGACAAAACCATCTCACGTTTGCCCCTGATGTGCAGAGTGTGCTCAGAGTTAGCCCTGGGGGTCTTCACCATGAAGCACACGTCCTCCTGCTCCAGGGGGATGTCTAAACTCTCCGTTGCCACCCTGGGACTGGGGGGCCAGTAGTGGTCAAGGAGGCACTGGGACTGCACAAGGAAGTGGTCTGGCTCGTAGCAGTTCCTGGTCCCCTCCGTGGGGTACACGATGTAGACTCCCTCTTCTCCCTTAACATGCACCTTGAAGAAGACAGTCAGATGTATTCAACTATTTGGGTGTTTGATGCTGCCAAAAAAATAAGTAAATCACAATAACGTGTCAGACATATCTGAAGTTCTGTTGGTTGTTGCTATCACAAAATGGTTAGTCGCATTTTTTTTTTTTACCAAGTAAAACATTCTCAGTTACCGCAAGGACCTGGGAGCAATAAGTGATTAGAGCCTTGCTCAAGTACACGTATTCACATACCTGGGTCTGGGATTCAATCCAGTAACCTTTTCTGTTAATATTCAGTTGCTTTAACCGCTAGGTTGAACCAAGCTAATCCTATTCATGACTAACAATAGTTTTTAAATGATAGTTAATGTGTGTTCATTTTATGTATGAGCAAGTGGGTTTGGAATGTGTGCGCAACTGAGTATGCCGTTAATGTATTCTAACATAAGTGTATCGTCCAGGTGGGTGAGGGCAATGTGAGTGTAACCTTTGCTGTTAATATTAAGACGCTTTAACTGCTCGGTTATTAATTGGAAAGTTAAAATTCCGGAAACAAGCAATGTCTACTGGTGACTAACAATCATTTGTAAATGATAGATCACCTACAGGACTGGTGTACTCTAGTGGTATTACCTGGAAGGTGGACCAGATATCTTTCCATCTGATAATTGTTCCAGAGTTGTAGCAGAAACACCGTGTTCCAAAATGCGTTGTGTTTTGGTTTTCTCTCAGGTACGTGCAGTCTGGTGGAATACAACAGTCCAGTAGCAACGTATTAGAGAGAAATGAAATCACTGCTGTGCATTATTTGATAGAGCAGTCATGAGATGTTGCCTCAGCACTAGGGCACTGTAGAGGTTAACAAAAACGTTCCTGTTCCATTAAACAAACAGCAATAATCTAGGCTGTCTAACCTAGAAAAATAACAGATGCAAACTGATGTAGCAGACTACACAGTATCAATGCTCAAAGGAATTAACGTTACTTGTGTACTGACTGCAGCAAAATAGAAAAAGCTCCCCATACTTTCAATGCATATTACCACCGAAGGTAGAGGTAAAGTGTCGTGCAATATTAAATAATAATTGCGTACATTTAAACTAGGTTCACTCCACCACGGACACACCAGTAAAAACTAAACTAGTCGTTTGCTACCAAAATATATAGTTAGCTCGCGGATGTTATTTTACAAGCTAACGGACATAACTGTAGTTGCAAACTTGTAAAACATTCACCTGCATATGAATAGCCAAGGATTCCATTAACGTCTACGTATAAAATACCTAAAACTGTTATAAATGAACAAAACATCCCCATTTTTATTTGTTGTGTTACAGTTGTTGTTAGCAAGAAAGCTGTTAGCTAGCTAGTGCACTTTCAAATTCAGTGGTTAGGAATTAGACGAAAGTAGACGATAGTGAAAGCCAGATCACACAATTCGTTGGAAAATACACAAAAATGTAAAGGAATAAAAAACATTTTTAAATCAAACATGTTTATACTTGTATATTGATTTATTTTTATTTTCTTGCAATACTTGATTTTAGAATTCGAGCTATTCTGGTATTGATTGATTTAGCCTTTATTGGCAAACCGGAGATACCTCGGGAGTTAGTAACCGCGCGGTTCATTGTGGGTAGATTAAGTGCAGTTGGTGAACGATTCATTCTGTTTTAACGACTCTTTTCCCTGACTCCAGAGTACTTCATGTTAACTGCTATAACTCTCTTCCAGCTCAGTGCTCCGACCAACCGCTGTTAGACGTTCGCGGAGCACATGTACAGCAAAGCTTCAGCTGCATTGTAAATACGTGAAAGCAGGGTCCAATAATGAATATAGTCAGTTGATTATTATTGTCACGGTACACAGATATTTTTACTGTACTACCACCATAAACACAAGCCTAAATGACCAGAATACTTTTGCAATTAACGTTGCAAGTTGGTTTTTGAATTATTAGTTTTTTGAAAATTGCTTAAGATATACCCAATTTAAACTTAAATCTCTTAATTTGCATTGTCTCTTTTAACATTCTTTTGGACCAAGCATTTCTAAACTATGGCACTCTTCATTTTTAAATCACCCCGAGTTTTTGAAACATACATAGTTTAGAAAAAAGTTTAATTGAACACATTATTTTTAACAACAGCTGCATTTTATAATGAATTGTTATAATGAATAAAGATTATTTACTGCATCCTAGTTTGGGAACCACTGATTTTGACTCTTGCAGTATAACTGTCATGATTTATATGCGGTCCTCCAGCTCAGCAGCCTTGACTAACAACTTTATCTTACGTGCGCGGAGAAAAATATATCAATATTCAGGCAGTATTCCAGAGGATAAACACATGTCAAGAACTTGAATATGACGCACGATGCGGTAATCATGTAATGATTATTGAATTGTATGATGGACAGCTTTACAGAACCTGCGCACAGAGACTCTGGTTAAATTAAAAAGACTCGAGGTCGATTCAGGGATTCGTTCAAATTAATCGTTCGTTTGAACGAAGAGCAATTTATCGTTCGACGGTTTGGGGCCTGGCCATAACCTCCCTGGGTCTGGCGCGTTCTGGGTGTTACTGAACCAAATGACTTCGAAAAGATCCGAGTAGAACTCCCCATCATTATAATAATAATAAGCACATTACAGTATCATAATTATCAATTGCCTAACGATGACTAGGGATCGTTAATAGCTTAATTTAAATGTGTGTAATATTAACAACTGAAGTTCCAAGTATCTTTGGGGTGTCCTTCTGGTGCCCCCGCGTGGATTCTCCCGGAAGTAGTGAACTAAAGTCTATCAAGGCTTGACCTCACCATTGGAGACTGGCCGTGAATGCAACCTACTGTTTCATTGTTGCACGAAATACTTTCCATTCATAATTTTAGCTGTTCACCATGAAGTAGAATTTAGCAAAATGCCGGTAAATAGACCATAGACTGTGACTGTGCTGACTGCATAGATCTGGTCTAAGGTATTTCAAGCAGGCATGGTAGAATTTTTGTTTGTTGTTGTATTCTATTGTATTCACCAACCAGCTTGGCAGAGATAAGGTGGGGAAAGTCTTTGAGAAAATACCATGAATTCTTGAGCTCCCTTTCCTGATACCTTTTTAAAATGTGCCTCAGCCAACACTCCTATTAATGTTGACTTAAAGTAACTGGTGAGTACATACTGTACATTTCTATACTTGACCCCTGGGATAATTCAACCCGCAACTCTATTGTAGTGTGAACAAAATAAAATGTTTGTATTGATATTTTGAATGGTCATGGGTTTCATCTTGTAGAAAATGCTCTATGAGTATAATAAAGCCTGAAAAAAAGAAACATCATGATTCTTTACTGCACTCGAAGGTGATGTCTAATTAGTTCTATTTCAATTTGGTTGTTAATATTTCCAAAATATTTCCATTCATCTACTATCGCTGGAGGACAACTATATCATTATATTTGTATCATGTTCTCCACATTTACTATGTACTTGAGCTTATGATCTAAAAAATATGTGAATATACCTCAGCAATTCATAAATACTTCTTATGAGAAAGGTGAGATTTTAATCTTTCTTGGAATATGTAGCATTACAAGTTATTATTTATGACCCTTTCATGATAAAAAAAAAGTTTGTTGGGTATGTTATATTTTAGTTGTTTATTTATATTTTGTCATTACATCTAACAGGTTCAGTTTAGGTGGACATTTATATTTTGCATTACATCTAACAGGTTCAGTTTAGGTGGACATTTATATTTTGGCATTACATCTAACAGGTTCAGTTTAGGTGGACATTTATATTTTGGCATTACATCTAACAGGTTCAGTTTAGGTGGACATTTATATTTTGGCATTACATCTAACAGGTTCAGTTTAGGTGGACATTTATATTTTGGCATTACATCTAACAGGTTCAGTTTAGGTGGACATTTATATTTTGGCATTACATCTAACAGGTTCAGTTTAGGTGGACATTTATATTTTGGCATTACATCTAACAGGTTCAGTTTAGGTGGACATTTATATTTTGGCATTTCATCTAACAGGTTCAGTTTAGGTGTACATTTATATTTTGCATTACATCTAACAGGTTCAGTTTAGGTGGACATTTATATTTTGGCATTACATCTAACAGGTTCAGTTTAGGTGGACATTTATATTTTGGCATTACATCTAACAGGTTCAGTTTTCGGAGTGCCTCTGGAAGGAAGATGAGTAGCCTACTTTATTTTTTTGGAACGCTAAAATATAAGCTGGAGATGGATAATCTACCCACCCCTTCCTCCCACATACTCAAGGATGGGCACAGACAGACAAGGAAGGAGGGAAATTGCAAAAAAAAAAAAAAAGAAAATGCAAAAAACGTACAAGCAGGCGAGATGAGAATGTCATCTCTGTTGCCGTTTTCTGCGCCTTTTGAAAATGGAAGGGGGATTTTTGTGGTGGGCGGACGCACGCAGCAGGAGGCACGCGGCAGCTTTCTCATTTCTCCAGGATGCTGAGACGACGGCGGCGGCGGCTTTTCCTGACAGGCACGCCCACGCCGGGCTGAAGGCCTACTGTCACATACGCTGCCTGGCTGCCTGGGTGCCTGGCTGCCTGGCTGCCCAAGTTATGCTAATTCCATGGTTTGTTTTTCAGACATTTACCCCAAACCCTCCTCCTTTTTCTCCTCAGATTCGACGAGAAAACACGCTTAGCCACCGGCCCCTGTTTGGATACAGTCGCAGTGTTGTTAGGAAGCTTCATGAACCACCTCTGCTCTAATGCTGTAGCACACTCTGCGGCTGTGCCTGGCTGGATTTAAATGATAATGAGCTTTGCCAGAACAACCAGTACCCCTAATAATTCTGTTAAGGCTAGTTGGACTCCCGGGTGTTACTTTTTAAAAAAAAGAGATCAAGAAATGATGGGGATTATCACCGATCAAAGTAAACGTTCTGGCACAGATTGGGGAGCCTGTTCGATTTTCACTAGCAAACAGTGTTTTCATTTGTTTCATTTGTCACGTGGATTGTCAACCACGGCCGTTGAGTAACAATGGAGTGGTTAGAGCTAATTACAGTAATGTGGCTATTTCTGGTGAGTACAGGGTGGCTTTTGTTCATAGGGGTACCATCAGATAAGTAACAGACAGTGGCTGTGTGTGTGTGTGTGTGTGTGTGTATTGTCCAGGTGGGTGAGGGCAGTGTGAGGTGCAATCAAGACCACATCGTCGGTTGACCCTTTGGACGGTCTGCGAGGGTCCTGGGTGTCTGGGATGACAGTGTTGCTGAGAGCCATGACCAGCCTTTCTAACCATTTCATGGCTACAGATGTACATGCTACTGGACAGTAGTCATTTTAGGGAGGTGCCCTTCACATTCTTAGGCATCGGGCACTATGGTGGTCTGGTTATAGCCAGCTACAGATGACAGTCTTTTGGGAACAGCAGTGGCTCTGAAGCATTAATCAGTGTTACTGGCATAGAATCTTGCAATAGAAGGCATTTAGCAAATATGCAAATATGCCGGGCTTGCGTCTTTGGGCAGTTTGACGGCTGGACACCCTATTGGTTTGTAAAGCGCCACCACATCCAAGTAACATCACAGCTAGCACATGCATGAATCAAACGTGTCACGTCCTTCAAATGGCGTGTGGTTAATTGAATCTTGATTCTGTGCTAATTGAGACGAGCAGAGAAAGGTGTTTACATGAGTATTGCTTAATCAGCTTACTGCCATCATTTGTTTAAAGGAACTGTTTGCACAGTTTATTCACCATGTGGTAATTAGCTGAAGCAGCAACCGTTTGAATTCCAATCAACTCTTCCTAGTCCCGTAAGGTAATGTTAGTTTCATAAGGAAATTGACAAGGAAAACCAAATGCCCATTATATAACTATACATGCGCAAGTTGTCTTTCTTGTTTTATTGTCTTCACAGTGTTTTAAAAACTATATATTGCTAAATATTTCATAGTTATTTAAATTGCGCAGTCATTCCCTACACTGTTTATCATTTGTTTTTCCCACTGCGCGGGAAACCGCAAACTGTAGATCATGTTCAGCCGAGAAATGGCTGAGGGATTTCACTTTCCTGAGTCTTCCACTGTTCACCAGTTGGCCAGAGGAGATGATCACGACTCTCAAGTCTCCTTGTTTATCAGGATGCGCTTTACCTGTGCTGATCCAGCTGGCCTTAACGTCAGTCGGTGCAGCCCTGAAGTTGGTAGGATTTTTACTTGATTTGTTCTCAGGCAAATGCTGCGGACATCCCCTGGGTGTCATTTTAGACCCCGCTGGAGTTGCTAGGCCAGAACCTAGATATTATGCACCCAGTGGCAGCTGTCCCAAGCTCATCGTAAGACTCTTCCTGTTTCGTTGTGGTTCACCCTCCTCAATAGTGGCCTCTGAATTCCTTTAGATCAGCCTTATATTTCCACACAACCAAAATCACCCATGGCAGTTCAGAGTAAGAACGCACATGTAGGTTTTTTCTTCTATTTGGCTACTGTTACTGGCTGAATAGTTTGGGCCGCCAGGCTTGTCTACTGATGGAAATTAACCTGGTGACAGTTGCAAAGGAAGTCTTGTGGTTTTGTTAATGCTTCATTGCAGAAAGTCCCACTTTTGTGCAAAGTGGCAGTTTCCCCATGGTTCAGATGTCTAAGAGCATCAGGGCATCAAGCTACTTGACATGCATCGCAGACAAATGTCTTGAGAACAATCTTACATTTTTAAAGTGTTGTTAATTATCAGGAGCACCTCATGTGGGAGGATGTGGTATCAGATTTAATGTACAGATACAAATACACTGATTGTGTAGTGAAATTCTCATGATACTGTAATAGGATATTTCAGGAGGAAGTGAAAGTGCGATGCTATATTATAATTCTAATCTTAGATGTGTCACCACCTAATCTGTCATCTACACATTCATCACACAGATTAATGTGATGAATGAATCGTACCACAAGTTGCCTATTCTAAAAAACATTAAACCTGACGGGTAAACTTATGTTTATATGACTATGAGACAATTCAGTGTCTATAGCTTTTTTATTGCAAACATTTTCCCTTCTCAAAACATTTGCCCCGGGTGAAAACGCTTAGTAAATCTATAGATGAGTCATCGATTCATCCACATAACCGAGCGTCTTAAGAAGTTGTGAGGAGCGACAGAGGTGTTCTCTGAAAGCAGCGAGAGAAGCTTGGTGTTTGGCTTTGATCAGCAATCCCCATATGTGTTGCCTCCGGAGCACATCGGGCCTGCCTGAGTGGGAGGTTTAATCTCAGCCCACGCCCACGGCCTGCACCAGTTGGGGAGAAGTGGGAGTTTGGTGGGACTAATCCGTAGAGGTGTGCGTGTGCGCGTCTTGAGTATGTGAGGATTATTCCTCACCACACTAAATATTACCCTTCCTAATGATGAAAGCGTTATGGAATTCAATTCAATCTTCTTTGTTCCCCCGGGGCCAGTCTGTTTGTGGCAGAATAAAACACAAGCAACCACTCAGGCTACACTGTATGAATATAAAAAATGTGAGGATTTAAAGCGATCTGAGAACTCGAACAGGTCTAGTGGGTTGCCTATTTGAGGTATTAAAGCTTCAGATGTAACCAGGTTGGAAACCTGAGATTTGTTTAAATGTGCTGTTAACCTTTTCCCTGAAACCTGAGGAGAGCAGCGCGGGAGCACCCATTAATTTGGGAGTCTTTTCAAACAATGCGGCAGTTGTTGAAGACGCAAGAGGCCCACTAGCAGCGAACCTCCCGCTGAGCGTGTGGAGCTGAAATGAAGAGAGGGCTGCTGATTGACAGGACGAAAAGGCTGAGAAGAGCCGAGTCTGAATCAGAGGCCAGGTGGGTGGATGAGTGGGGGGGGGGGGGGGGGGAGACCAAACCTCGGCAGACTTGCTGTTTAATTGCTCTCTGGTTAACATCAAATACGCGGGACCCGATTTCATGCACAGATACGGCAAAGTACGTCAGGGGGAAAAAAATCTAAGCGCTTGTTTTGAGCTTTTGTTCTCGCGCGGAAGATTCTAGAATGTCGTAGACATTGCAGTTCAACAAGTTTGCATCACAGAACAGAAAGACTGCCATGATAAGCCAACAGCGAATGGTGTAAGTCAAATGTGCGTGGCTAATGTTTATCAAAAAGAAACAAGCTGTAAAAGGCTGCTTTACCAAAGTACCACTTTATATCTTTAATTCCGTAAGATTTGTGTCTGGACAACAACCCTTCAGTGTTTTCCTTTTAGCCATTTTATTCACCTTCGTGATACAGGATAGTTGGGCTTGACAAGGTTGTTTGATTTTTGCTGCAGGTTGCGCTTAAGTCCAGAATTTCCACTACACTGAAACGCAACTCCAGCAATTTCTCAGTTACATGCATGTGACACATTTAAATATTACATTGTTAGCTCTCTACTGGTATAATCATTTTAAGCTACTTTATTGCAAAAAGGCCTTTGCATGCAGTGATTGGCGGGAGTCTGGTCCATTAGCCGACTGAAAGCACAATAGCAGGAGATAGAGGGTGGGTGGAAGTCCCACCCTCTTGGCCGGGTTTGCCAGCCCAGGGCTGTCATTAGCCTTCATTAGTGTAGGTGTGTGTATACTACAGCAGGGGGGTTCAGGGGTCATTACACACACACACACACACACACACACACACACACTTCCCTGATTGTGGGTGGCACACTTGAATACACAGGAAAGAGTGGGCAGCCCAAACACGCCCAAACAGCTTCCCAGCAGAGCATTGGAAATGAGCGGGGATTCTAGAAGGATTTAGAGTAACTCCATGTTGCATCACGGCCACACAAGTATTGACTTTAGATGTGTGTTTGTCTTGGGTTTTTCTGTCTGACCTGCCATTTGCCTTCCATACAGCAAACTATTATGCGGTCCGGAAACGTTTCTCTAACGTTAATCTAAATGTTCCCCTGACATTTGAGTGTATTGTTCCGTTAGTTGGCGAAGGTTGTGCTTATGTTATCACACCGCATTTTCTTTGAGAATGCATTTAGCTACTTTTGGTATTAGACAGAGGACTTTCCCTTATGGTCAAACTCAACTTACCCACAATGTTGCAAGAACATTGATGTTTTGTTAAGGTTAGGAATACATTCCATCAATGTCCCACCAAACATACACAGAAAATGGTTTCATTGTTCTCGGAACATGATATATTATTGTTCTAGACATGTTTCATGAAAACGATCGCTGATGGCTTCTTCATTGAAAAAAAATGCACTCAATAATATTGGGGTGTGTGGTTGTGCCACCCTGCCATTGTTCAATGAATTCTCTATAACTGTAAGTTGCTCCAGATAAGAGCATCTGCTAAATTAATAAAATGTAAAATGTAGGTACATTTATGCCTATTGTACAACACAAGACCTTCACGGTCCTAACATTGCTGGGCCTCTCACATTAAACAATTGTCTTTCCTGTAGTTGCCATATTGTAACCCACTTGTGTCCTCTTTGTTTCAATGTTGCATTGTTTCCTGGAAATTACCTAGTTATTTCCCTCCTGCAAAGTAAAGCATTTCTTCTTATAATTGATTATAATTCAGAAATCAGTCTTAGCAGCAGCTGAGTCAACAGGCCCTAATATCTTTCACTTTTATTTCTTTATGAAGATTTTTCCACAATACATATTAGCTAGATATAACATTTACACCTACGATTTCCTCTGCAAAAATGTCAACATTAATTACAGAGTCCCGGATTTCTCTACACTGTATGTCAATGATAGTATTGCTGTAATTTTTTCGTCTTTCAGCCAAAGTTCGGTTAGGGAGCATGCAAACCTTGTTTTCTGGTATCTTTATAGATCCACAGAATCGAGAAATCAAAATCAGTTAAGTATTCCTCCTCCTTCAGGCATTCGGACATCAAGTTCAACGGCCCCTCTAGACTTTTGAATGCCATGGTCCCCTGAAGGCACAAAAGAGCCTGGTCGCATTCAAAACAGACCTAATTACCCTTTTCTATAGGAGGGCTTTATGATGACAGGTCTTTCTCTATAGGAGGGCTTTATGATGACAGGTCTTTCTCTATAGGAGGGTCCTTGTTGTCCCCTGTACAGTCTGCTATGTTATTGGTTGCATCCATATACAGTGGGGAGAACAAGTATTTGATACACTGCCGATTTTGCAGGTTTTCCCACTTACAAAGCATGTAGAAGTCTGTAATCTTTATCATAGGTACTCTTCAACTGTAAAACAAAAATCCAGAAAACACATTGTATTGCTTTTTAAGTAATTAATTTGCATTTTATTGCATGACATAATTATTTGATACATCAGAAAAGCAGAACTTAATATTTGGTACAGAAACCTTTGTTTGCAATTACAGAGATCATACGTTTCCTGTAGTTCTTGACCAGGTTTGCACACACTGCAGCAGGGATTCTGGCCCACTGCTCCATACAGACCTTCTCCAGATCCTTCAGGTTTCAGGGCTGTCGCTGGGCAATACGAACTTTCAGCTCCCTCCAAAGATTTTCTATTGGGTTCAGGTCTGGAGACTGGCTAGGCCATTCCAGGACCTTGAGATGTTTCTTAAGGAGCCACTCCTTAGTTGCCCTGGCTGCATGTTTCGGGTCGTTGTCATGTTGGAAGACCCAGCCATGACCCATCTTCAATGCTCTTACTGAGGGAAGGAGGTTGTTGTCCAAGATCTCGCGATACATGGCCCCATCCATCCTCCCCTCAATATGGTGCAGTCGTCCTGTCCCCTTTGCAGAAAAGCATCCCCAAAGAATGATGTTTCCACCGCCATCCTTCACGGGTTGGGATGGTGTTCTTGGGGTTGTACTCATCCTTCTTCTTCCTCCAAACATGGCGAGTGGAGTTTAGACCAAAAAGCTTATTTTTGTCTCATCAGACCACATGACCTTCTCCCATTCCTCCTCTGGATCATCCAGATGGTCATTGGCAAACTTCAGACGGGCCTTGACATGCACTGGGTTGAGCAGGGGGACCTTGCGTGCGCTGTAGGATTTTAATCCATGACGGCGTAGTGTGTTACTAATGGTTTTCTTTGAGACTGTGGTCCCAGCTCTCTTCAGGTCATTGACCAGGTCCTGCCAGGTAGTTCTGGGCTGATCCCTCACCTTCCTTATGATCATTGATGCCCCATGAGGTGAGATCTTGCATGGAGCCCCAGAGCAATTATTATTTTCTAATAATTGCGCCAACAGTTGTTGCCTTCTCACCAAGCTGCTTGCCTATTGTCCCACCAAGCCTATCCCAGCCTTGTGCAGGTCTACAATTTTATCCCTGATGTCCTTACACAGCTCTCTGGTCTTGGCCATTGTGGAGAGGTTGGAGTCTGTCTGATTGAATGTGTGGACAGGTGTCTTTTATACAGGTAACAAGTTCAAATAGGTGCAGTTAATACAGGTGATGAGTGGAGAACAGGAGGGCTTCTTAAAGAAAAACTAACAGGTCTGTGAGAGCCAGAATTCTTACTGGTTTGTAGGTGATCAAATACTTATGTCATGCAATAAAATACAAATTAATTATTAAAAAATCATACAATGTGATTTTCTGGACTTTTGTTTTAGATTCCATCTCTCACAGATGAAGTGTACCTATGATAAAAATTACAGACCTCTACATGCTTTGTATGTAGGAAAACCTGCAAAATCAGCAGTGTATCAAATACTTGTTCTCTCCGCTGTATATACAGATTCATAGTGGAATATAATGAATAATAATATTTTGAGGAAGTCTGAGCCCCGCCTGAATCGGTGTAGCTTGATGGCAGCTGTTCTAACGTCAGTGAAATGTGCTGCTGTAGTATACAGGAGATTTCATTGCTCCGTCTCTGTTGCAAATAAACGAGTTAGGGTTCAATTTAGTCACCCACGGTGCACCAAGTAATGTGTCAACCCCCTACCAGAGAAACAGTACACACACACACACACTAACACACTAACACACTAACACACTAACACACTAACAGATATTTACTTTTTGTACAGTACTCATATACTCATACAAATACTCATATACAGTGAATAATGCCAGTTTCAGTCCACTTTTCAAAACGGTCAAGGCTGCGTTTACACAAACCTGGAAAACCTTTCAGCATTATTTGAGGCGTTAACAAAGGACAACTTTTTTGATATACGCACGTAGATTTTTCTTCTCCACGAATCCATGGGACTTTATTAAGTGGAGTTTGTACGGTGTTAAAAGTTTCTAGTGCTTTTCGCATATATTGTATTGAAATAATATCCTCGGGGAAGGATCACATAATGTCCACGTTATGTTATTTTATTGTGTTGCATCATATTGCACATAATCTGAACTACTTCTTCACACTGATTTGACACTATCGCATATTAATAGCCGCATAATATTTATCCCACACAACAAGACAACACTTTCAAATGTCAGTTTATATCTCTTTTCTATCACACCACGAACATTTTGACTGAATAAAAATGCCATAAACAATAATTAGGGAAATTTATAGGAAAGACAAATGTATATATGGATGTGTGTGTGTGGGTACTAAATGTTTAGTGAAAAACAGACTGGGTCGCCATTTGACAATCATCCGCAGGCTGTATTTTCACCCTGTCATGGCTTGGTGACAGAACCTGAAACAGGACAGTCTGTGGCATTTCTTCTGTACACCTTCAGCCCAGGGGAAGCAACCTTCAGGCCTGCCGCGCCCATACTCTAACCACCAAACTGTTAGCCTCCTCTTTCCTCTGACTGTGCCTGGCATAAAGGTCCTGGGTGGCAGTGACGTCAGCACCTGTGGTGAACTCATTATGAACTCTCTCCAGTGTGGAGGCATACCCTATCAAGGAGTCCACAGCCAGCTTTCTTCACAACTGTCTGGTGGTGTGTGGATCATATGTATCTGTTACTGAAGGGGACACTCGGGGGGGGGGGGGGGGACACTCGGGGGGGGGGGGGGGTTGTGTAACCAAAAAGGAGTTCAACACATCAAAAGGTAGCCACCCTATGTAAAGAGAGTGAAAAGCTTTGATAACAGATTTTCACACACTATACATTCTCTCAATCAGCTTCATCTGGTAGTCACCTGGAATGCTTTTCCAACAGTCTTGAAGGAGTTCCCACAGATGCTGAGCACATTCAAACAGCATGGCTACCACAGCATTTTGCATGCAGCCAAATAAAAGGGAAATCAATCATGAATATAGGAATTTAGCCTTTTTAGAAACTGTCTTTTCCTGCAATCTGGAATCATGATCCCCCTGCCTAATTTTAAAACCCTAATGTAATTGTTTGTTCCTGGTTTATCTAAGCATATTTGTGACAATTGAACTTCTTTTTAGATTTTATTGATTGAAATTGTTTCTGGGATTCAGGGATAGGTGCATCCGGTATGTGTTCCCCTTCAAAAAGACCACTGACAAATCCAATATACTTAATTGTAACACATGGGCTTACACTTGGGAAATTCAGTTGGGGAATTAATTTAATATCTGAAAAACAGGCAAAATCTCAAATGAAATCTGAGGTTTTAAATGGGTTCATTCTCTATGTTCCAGGGAGGTTCGACAGCATCCTCATTTACATAAAAAACCTGGAAAAACACAATATAACAACAATACAAACCAAAAATATAATCACAAGCCCAGTTATCAATATTAGATACACTATCGTTCAAAAGTTTGGTGTCACTGTGAAAAGTAAGCGACCCCAAAGGATAGAGAAACACATCTTTTGTCCATTAAAATAACAACAAATCAGTCACAAATACAGTCTGGACGTTGTTAATGTTGTAAATTACTATTGTAGATGGAAATAGTTGCTTTTAAATGGAATATCTACATAGGCGTATTGAGGCCCATTATCAGCAACCATCCCTCCTGTGTTCCAATGGCACCTTGTGTTTGCTAATCCAAGTTTATTATTTTAAAACACTAATTGATCATTAGAAAGCCCTTGTGCGATTATGTTACCACTGCTGAAAACATTTGTGCTGATTCAAGATGCAATAAAACTGGTCTTCTTCATACTAGTTCAGGATCTTCAGCATCAGTGTTAAATGGTTTGATTACAAGCTCAAAATGGCCAGAACTCAAGAACCTTCTGAATCTTGTCAGTCTATTCTTTTTCTGAGAAATGTATGCTACTCCCTTTTCTGTCTCTAACCAGAATAGAACTGTCTCTAAACAGAATAGAACTGTCTCTAAACAGAATAGAACTCTCTCTAACCAGAATAGAAAGAACAGTGGGAGGCCCCGGTGCACAACTGAGCAACAGGACAGCTATATTAGTTTGAGGAACAGATGCCTCACAGGTCCTCAACTGGCAGCTTCATTAAATACTACCCACAAAACACCAGTCTCAAAGTCAACAGCGACTCCAGGATGCCAGTCTTCTAAAGACCCTACATAACCTAATAAAACACCTGTCATGAAAGTAAAAATATGAAATGCATTACGCTTACAAAACAACATTAAACACTAGAGGCCCTAGAAAGTATTCCATCTTCAATTTCACCCAGCAATGTCATTCCAGAGAGTTTCAACTGAAACCAGAAACCTACTCACAGATAGAAATCCACTGGGTTATCCAACCTGGAGACTTCAGCTGGTGGCTAGCGGGACTTCATATTCTAAATTATATAAGAAAATGTTGTAACATATATATACACACTCACTAAAGGATTATTAGGAACACCATACTAATACTGTGTTTGACCCCCTTTCGTCTTCAGAACTGCCTTAATTCTACGTGGCATTGATTCAACAAGTTGCTGAAAGCATTCCTTAGAAATGTTGGCCCATATTGATAGGATAGCATCTTGCAGTTGATGGAGATTTGTGGGATGCACATCCAGGGCACGAAGCTCCCGTTCCACCACATCCCAAAGATGCTCTATTGGGTTGAGATCTGGTGACTGTGGGGGCCATTTCAGTACAGTGAACTCATTGTCATGTTCAAGAAACAAATTTGAAATGATTTGAGCTTTGTGACATGGTTCATTATCCTGCTGGAAGTAGCCATCATTATCCTGCTGGAAGTACATGGTGGTCATAAAGGGATGGACATGGTCAGAAACATTGCTCAGGTAGTCTGTGGCATTTAAACGATGCCCAATTGGCACTAAGGGGCCTAAAGTGTGCCAAGAAAACATCCCCCACACCATTACACCACCACCACCAGCCTGGACAGTGGTAACAAGGCATGATAGATCCATGTTCTCATTCTGTTTGCGCCATATTCTGACTCTACTATCTGAATGTCTCAACAGAAATCGAGACTCATCAGACCAGGCAACATTCTTCCAGTCTTCAACTGTCCAATTTTGGTGAGCTCGTGCAAATTGTAGGCTCTTTTTCCTATTTGTAGTGGAGATGAGTGGTACCCGGTGGGGTTTTCTATTGTTGTAGCCCATCTGCCTCAAGGTTGTGCATGTTGTGGCTTCACAAATGCTTTGCTGCATACCTCGGTTGTAACGAGTGGTTATTTCAGTCAAAGTTGCTCTTCTATCAGCTTGAATCAATCGGCCCATTCTCCTCTGACCTCTAGCATCAACAAGGCATTTTCGCTTAAATCACCTTTCTTACCCATTCTGACATTCAGTTTGGAGTTCAGGAGATTGTCTTGACCAGGACCACACCCCTAAATGCATTGAAGCAACTGCCATGTGATTGGTTGATTGGATAATTGCATTAATGAGAAATTGAACAGGTGTACCTAATAATCCTTTAGGTGAGTGTATATGTCCATAGTGCTAAAACTGTACTAAAAATGTATTGTTTTCTGTTCTTTTAAAAGAAGCTTGTATTAAAATTCCTAGATAAATCACCTAAATATTTAAAAGGCTCTCCTTTTTATAGATACCTGTGAGTGAATTACTGTACTTCATTTTAATAGGATTCATTGTTGTGGCCTAAAAATAACAAATTGCTATAACGGACACGAAAGGTCTAAAGTCCAATTGAATTTCTATATTCTCATTATCAAAGTGCTCTTCTCTTCAAGCACAATCCATTTTAAATAGGGCCAAAATTGAGTTTTTCAATAGATGAGGTCATGACCTCTCTGAGACAAGGACTGTGAAGAGCTCTTACCTTCTAAGCACCATACTGCTACTCTTCCTCCCACTCTCTCGTTCTCTCTCTCCCTCCCTCCCTCCCTCCCTCCCTCCCTCCCTCCCTCCCTCCCTCCCTCCCTCCCTCCCTCCCTCCCTCCCTCCCTCTCTCTCTCTCTCTCTCTCTCTCTCTCTCTCTCTCACACACAGACACTTTCCTCTCTCTCACCACTCCCTTCCTCTGTACTTTATGTCCCTCACTCTCCTGTCATTGATTCTTTCTCCCTCCCTCCCTCTCTCCTCTTATGTGTTACTTTCTTAATCTTGTTCTTTTACCTCCCTCTACCTCCTGCTTGCTTGACTTGCCTTTGATAAAGAGGATATTGTCACTTTAAGAAGAGCTCCATGGCCTGGATCCTTTGTATGTTTGGTTATGTGTGTGTGTGTGTATGTGTGTGTGTGTGTGTGTGGGTCTGTGTGTGTGTGTGTGTGTGTGTGTGTGTGTGTGTGTATTTATGTCTGTATTCTTGTCTTGTCTGTTCCTGTTTGTAAGTTCTCCTCTAACGATGTCCCACCCACTCCTACACTGGGCTTAGTTTAGGGAGCACTTCATTTGGCCATTCACAGTCCTCATATGAACACACACAAACACACACAGCCCACACTCACAGGAAGTAAAACTATTTATTCTGTGACATTTGTGACATTTTCACCGAGTCCCCACTGTCCCATCAATGTTTATATGGGGGGCCAACCAATAAACTACATGTTAAAGTATAACACTTTCACCAACAAAGGACACATTTCAAAATACAAACCCGATTCCAAAAAAGTTGGGACACTGTACAATTGTGAATAAAATCAGAATGCAATGATGTGGAAGTTTGAAATTTAAATATTTTATTCAGAATACAACATAGATGACATAACAAATGTTTAAACTGAGAAAATGTATCACTTTAAGGGAAAAATAAATGTCATGGCATCAACACATCTCAAAATTTTTGGGACAAGGCCATGTTTACCACTGTGTGGCATCCCCTCTTCTTTTTATAACAGACTGCAAACGTCTGGGGACTGAGGAGACAAGTTGCTCAAGTTTATGAATAGGAATGTTGTCCCATTCTTGTCTAATACAGGCTTCTAGTTGCTCAACTGTCTTAGGTCTTTTTTGTTGCACCTTCCTCTTTATGATGCGCCAAATGTTTTCTATGGGTGAAAGATCTGGACTGCAGGCTGGCCATTTCAGTACCCAGATCCTTTTTCTATGCAGCCATGACATTGTAATTGATGCAGTATGTGGTGTGGCATTGTCATTGAAAATGCAAGGTCTTACCTGAGAGAGACGACTTCTGGATGGGAGCATATGTTGTTCTTGAACTTGGATATAACTGTCAGCATTGATGGTGCCTTTCCAGATGTGTAGGCTGCCCATGCCACACGCACTCATGCAACCCCATACCATCAGAGATGCAGGCTTCTGAACTGAGCGCTGATAACAACTTGGGTTGTCCTTGTCCTCTTTAGTCCGGATGACATGGCGTCCCAGTTTTCCAAAATGAACTTCAAATTTTGATTTGTCTGACCACAGAACACGTTTCCACTTTGCCACAGTCCATTTTAAATGATCCTTGGCCCAGAGAAAACGCCTGCGCTTCTGGATCCTGTTTAGATACGGCTTCTTTTTTGACCTATAGAGTTTTAGCCAGCAACGGCGAATGGCACGGTGGATTGTGTTCACTGACAATGTTTTCTGGAAGTATTCCTGAGTTGTGATTTCCATTACAGTATCATTCCTGTATTAGATGCAGTGCCGTCTGAGGGCCCGAAGATCACGGGCATCCAGTATGGTTTTCCGGCCTTGACCCTTACGCACAGAGATTGTTCCAGATTCTCTGAATCTTTGGATGATATTATGCACTATAGATGATGATAACTTCAAACTCTTTGCAATTGTTCTCTGAGAAACTCCTTTCTGATTTTGCTCCACTATTTTTCACCGCAGCATTGGGGGAATTGGTGATCCTCTGCCCATCTTGACTTCTGAGAGACACTGCCACTCTGAGAGGCTCTTTTTATATCCAATCATGTTGCCAATAGACATAATAAGTTGCAAATTGGTCCTCCAGCTGTTCCTTATCTGTACATTTAACTTTTCCAGCCTCTTATTGCTACCTGTCCCAACTTTTTTGGAATGTGTAGCTCTCATGAAATCAAAATGAGCCAAT
This sequence comes from Esox lucius, assembly GCF_011004845.1. Classification (NCBI taxonomy): domain Eukaryota; kingdom Metazoa; phylum Chordata; class Actinopteri; order Esociformes; family Esocidae; genus Esox; species Esox lucius. Next base: position 36,996,789 of record NC_047588.1, read on the forward strand.
ATGTGGCATGACATTACAAACTGTCTCACTTTCAACATTCAATATGTTATCTATATTCTATTGTGGATTAAATATACGTTTATGAGATTTGTAAATGATTCCATTCCTTTTTTACTCACAATTTGTACAGTGTCCCAACTTTTTTGAAATCGTGTTTGTACCAGTAAGTTGGCTAAGGTTAGCAAACATCTTAACTGCTTTTTGTAATTCATAGCTTTTCCTTCTTGTCCACTAAGGCGAGCTAAATAGATTGAGGTAAAAGGTTATTTGGTTACTTCTTGTGAATGTATTAGTGGAAACTGCTGAGTATGGTGTAGTCTTAAAGGGATTTGTATCAACTGTGAGGTCTTCCTCTGGCCGTCCCTTCGTGTTGGTAAAAAGATGAGAGATACAGTAAGCATGGAGAAATGGGACTACGCTTACATGTATGAACAGAGCTCTGGATCCATGGTTATGACCACCCACGATATCAAAAGGATGGTATTCACCAGAAAATAAATTCTGTACAGTGTAAGTTTACAGTGTTTATACAAAACGGTGTAATAGGTGTAATACAGTGTAATACGGTGTAATACGGTGTAATAGGTGTAAAAGGTGTAATACAGTTTAATACGGTGTAATAGGTGTAATACGGTGTAATAGGTGTAATACGGTGTAATAGGTGTAATAGGTGTACTAGGTGTAATACGGTGTAATAAGTGTAATAGGGTTTACTAGGTGTAATATGTATAATATGGTGTAATATGTATAATATGGTGTACTGGGTGTATAACAGTGTACTGGGTGTAATACTGTGTAATAGGTGTAATACAGTTTAATAGGTGTAATAGGTGTAATATGGTGTAATACGGTGTAATATGGTGTACTATGTGTAATACAGTGTAATACGGTGTACTAGGTGTAATACGGTGTAATATGGTGTACTATGTGTAATACAGTGTAATAGGTGTACTAGGTGTAATACGGTGTAATATGGTGTACTAGGTGTAATATGGTGTACTAGGTGTAATATGGTGTACTAGGTGTAATATGGTGTACTACGTGTAATACGGTGTACTAGGTATAATACGGTGTACTAGGTGTAATACGGTGTAATACGGTGTACTAGGTGTAATACGGTGTACTAGGTGTACTAGGTGTAATACGGTGTACTAGGTGTAATACGGTGTACTAGGTGTAATACGGTGTAATACGGTGTAATACAGTGTAATACAGTGTAATATGGTGTAATACGGTGTAATATGGTGTACTAGGTGTAATATGTTGTACTAGGTGTAATACGGTGTACTAGGTGTAATACGGTGTAGTAGGTGTAATAAGTGTAATATGGTGTAATAGGTGTAATATGGTGTAATAAGTGTAATATGGTGTACTAGGTGTAATACGTTGTAATAAGTGTAATATCGTGTACTAGGTGTAATACGTTGTAATAGGTGTAATATTGCGGACATTAATATTCCACATTCTTCAAGAATTACTATGTTTTCTATTAGGAATCCAAAAAAGTCAAGCATTTTTTGTAACGTGGTCTTTACTGTCTGCAGCAGAGCAGAGGAAAGACCTCTGACCCTTTAGAGAAAGTCAGCTGGAAGAGATGAGAATGACACTGTCAGATTGTTTCAAGTCCCCAGCACTCCATCTCTGGATTCCAGACACCCACATACTGTACAAACTCTCACATTCATGCATACAAACATACAGTACATACAAACATGCATACATACTTAAAGTACATACATACATACACACACACACACAGAATACACAATACACACCCAAGCGCAAAGAGCTGCCCACGCCTGCACATGCATGCTCTCGCAAAGACATTCGCACCCTTCACTAAACACGGAGAAACACGAATGTGAACCAGTCATCCACCCACGTAAACACACACACACACACACACACACAAAACACTTCTGCGTACGTACGTACATACCTGCCCACGCTTGCACACAAATTGCGCACAGATACCGAGACCTACACACACACACACCCTCAGATGTGCGGCTCGTAAGCGCGGCGTTTCCTATGGTTCAGTCCCGTATCACACCCGTAGACATATGCTGCAGATGCCCTCGGATCCTTCTGGACCGCCAAGCAAGCACGCGCTCAAACACAAAGACCAAGTTCCCACTCTCAAACAAACTTAGTACACTCTCACCCAGTCACACCCAGTCACACTCACTGTCATTCTTCTCCCACTCTTTGACACGTACACTCACTCGCTCGCTCACACACACACACACACACATGCACATACAGGAACAGACGCACACACAGACAGACCCTGCCGATGTGTGTAGGTGTGTGCGCGGGGGGCTCTGTCATAAGGAGAGCGGGGGGGTAGACGGGCCACTAGATAACAGTGTCTCTGGCAGCTGACAGAGAGAGAGGAGGAGAGAGAGAGAGAGGGAGGGAGATTGAAGGAAAAACAGAGAAGGGAGAGAGGGGGGGGGGGGGGCGGCAGAGAGATGTGGAATACAAGGGGTGGAGAGAGAGGAAAGAAGGGAGGAGAAAGTGCAAAACGGAGAACTGAACGAGAAGGCGAGGGGGAGAGAAGGGCATGTGAGATGGGTGAGGGGCACGTCTGTCTGGTTCATGGTTGCGTGGACGTGGACGTGGACGTGTCCATCAGTGTGCACTGATGTAAGTGACTGGGGCTGGGATTGAGGAAGTCTCTCTCATATCCGTGGTGGCTTGCTTGTGTGTGTGTGCTCACAGTCCCCCCTCCAGACAATTTTTGCTTCCTGTATTTTCTTGAGAAAAAAAAAGAACGGAAGTGCCACGAGCGATGACGCTGAATCATGAACTGAATTCACAGAGCTCCAGTACAGTAGGTGGCGGCCCCTTTTGTTTGTTTAAGGGGCCGCCATAACACCATAGGAGTAGTAACTCAGCTTACTGGCTAATGTTGGCTGGGACCTAACAACGTGATGTTCAACAACTCCACCAGCCAAATCTTGGTTTTTTCTTACCGGTTCAGTTTAATGAAGCTGGCCACCACCACCAAACACCTGCGGCCGATGTTCTCTGCTCGGCGGACAGCACCAAGGAACGCTGATACCAAACTTTTTGAACACTAGGGATTTAAAAAGTGAGTCTGAAAAATCTCAAGGGGCACATCTTAGTAATGGTTTTAACACTAAAAAAAGTTATATCCGAACTCAAATAAATTTTAATGAGCAACCCCAACTAATATAGAACATTTAGTATCTTGATTGCCAATTTTTGTCTGCCTTGATCCTCTTACCAATCCTGATTTAGGGCCACGCCTCATAGTTTTGAGATCCCATAAGTTCCAAATTGTCTGTTACAAGGCTTATCGACAGTAATTTAATTCTGTGGATGAAGTTAGACCTAACATGAACAATCACCAAAGCTGGCTCCACAAAACTCGCTGGTAAGCTAGCTACTGTGACCCTGCCTGTATTTTTGTTAGGAATCAAGCTATTAGCTAACTTGTTGTGCTAGCAATGACGCTTAAAGTTTGCTGAAATTGTGCTGAAATGATGCTGAAATTAAGCGCTGATTGTGAAAACACTCGTTGCGCGCTTTTCTTAACACCATCACAGCTGCATTAATGCCAGTTCCTAAACTGCTCCAACATGTTCACATGGTTATGCAAACTGATCAGAGCAAAAACATTGGGGGAATCCATTGGATCCACAGATTCAATATATCTCCAAAAAGACCACATGTACAGTTTTCAGATCGCATTGATCCACTAAAACATGTTTAATGGCTTTAGGGAGCCTTCAAGACAATGAGAGAGTAAGCCTTTAAGACTGTCAGTGTGATCCTTTGTGAGAGACAGGCTTGGGTTTGCAGTGTATAGTTAATTTTATGAGCTATTTCCATCATTGATCATCGACAGACATAACTTTGGGAATATTTGAATCCTATCTGAATGTAAATTTGATTTATGGATTCAAAAATGCATTTGAAGTCTCTGTGTGTGTGTGTGTGTGTGTGTGTGTGTGTGAGAGAGAAAGAGAGAGAGACCCAGCTTTGTCATGTTGTTGCTTGAATGTTTTTGTCCCAGTGTCAGGGAATGGTTGGCCCATATGTTTGTTCTATTTATTCTATTTCTATGGGCTGGTTTTACCCAAGTCGGAAGGGGGAGGAGTCAGTCAGTGTAATTAGTGAAAGTAGCCGCACCCAAGGCCATAAGTACTGCAAAGTGGAGAGCCAGTTGTGGAATGGTGAAAGCTGTCCTGGAATATAGAAACAATATATATCCGTACTAAATACAGTTCTATATTTCACACAACGTGTGTTAAACATGTACATTGAATGCTATAAAAAAGAAGAAAATAGAACATGAAAGTGAGAGGTAACAAAGAAAACATCAATGAAAGAGACAGGCAGGCAGACAGACAGACAGACAGAAAGAGAGAGAAAGACAGAGAATGAGGTAGCAGGCAGGGGAACTCTGGGTAATTGCCAGGCCTGCCCAGCCGTCTGTGTGCCTATGAGACTGGCAGAGCCGGGTCAACGAGAGGTGAGCCAGAAGCGTGGGGGGCGGGCCGGCGGCAGGCTGCAGTGTGGAGTGCCTGGGCGTAGGGAGAGCAGGGTTTACCTGCCCCTGGGGAACCGTCATCAATACGGCTTGGCAGTTCTGTCTCCCCCTTCAGCTGTCTGTCTGATCTCAACTCGCTCTCTCTTTCTCAATTCACTTGAATTCATAGGGGCCCCACTGTGGCATGGTAAATGTTTGTTTATGTTGCTGAAAGATCTCTCTCTCACTCCCTCTCTCTGACTTAGGGTCCTGCTTCACTGTGGCCCTGGGGGGCGACAACGCCATCATCTGTTGCGCCTTCCGCTGCCAGGGCGTTCGTTAAAAGCTGCCCTACTGTTTGCACTGTGTTACGTCCAACGGCAGCGTCCAAGCTCAAGTATGGCAGAGGTTCGATTCAGTGGCCGGCGCACTTGTTGATTCCAAATTGTGGATTTAAATATTGATAAAATGACAAAATAACATAAAATACATGCCCATCTTGAAATTGATGCCAGCAACATGTGTCAAAAAAGTTGGGACAGGGTCATGTTTAGCACTGTGTTGCATCACCTCTTGTTTTAACAACTCTGTCTATAAGCGTTTGGGAACTGAGGAGACCAATTGCTGTAGTTTTGAAAGTGAAATGTATTCCCATTCTTGCATGATATAGGATTTCAGCTGCTCAACAGTTCAGGGTCTCCTTTGCTGCATTTTTCATTTCATAATGCGCCAAATCTTTTTAATGGGCGACAGGTTTGGACTGGTCTTGTCCTACTGAATTAAGCAAGGCCTTCCCTGAAAAAGACATCTGGATGGCAGCATATGTTGCTCCAAGACCTGTATACAGTATATTGTTCAGCATTAATGGTGCCTTCACAGATGTACAAGTCACCCATGCCATGTGCACTAATGCACCCCCATACCATCATGGATGCTGGCTTTTGCATTGTGCATTGATAAGAAGCTGGATGGTCCCTCTCCTCTTTAGCCCGGAGGATGCAGCGTCCATGATTCCTGAAAATAGTCAACATTTTAATTTTTCAGACCACAGGACAGTTTTCCACTTTCCATCAATCCATCAGAGAATGCACGGGCGTTTCTGGATCTTGTTCATGTATGGTTTCTTCTTTAGTTTTAACTTTCATTTGTGGATGCTGCGACATATTCTGTTCACAGACAATGGTTTTCAGAAGTGTTCCTGAGCTCATGCAGTCATGTCCACTACAGAATCATCTCTGTTTTTAATGCATCTGAGGGCCAGAGGGCCCGAATATCACAACCATCCAATATTGGTTTTCCCTTGCGTACAGTGATTACTCCAGATCCTCTGAATCTCTTAATGATATCATGTACCGTAGATCATGAAATCCCCAAAGCCTTTGTGATGCGTTATTCTTGAATTATGGCACCATCTGCCAGTGCAGTCTTTCACAGGGTGGTGAACCCCTCCCCATCCTCATTTCTGACAGACCCATACTCTCTGGAACGTTCTTTTAATACATAATCATGTAAATGACCTGTTGCCAATTGACCTAATTAGTTGTGTGATATTCCACCAGGTTTAGTATTTTAGCATTACACAACTTTTCCAGCCTGTTGTTGCCTCTGTCCCAACTTTTGCCTTTGAATGTGTTGCTGGCATGAAATTCAAAGTGAGTTATTTTCCAAGAAACAATGACAGTTCTCAGTTTCAACATTTGATATGATGACTTACTATTTTCCATTGACTGTAGAGTTTAAATGATTTGCACATCATTGCATTCTGTTTTTTCTTTACATTTTACACAGGGTCCCAACATTTTTGGAAACAGGGTTGCATATTAGATGTTAGCCTAGTTGTGGTAAACGTTGATACATTACTTATTACCATCCACAAGAGGCTGTGGTGAGCACTTTTGCATTCAAATAGTTTGGTTTGCCAGGCAACTGTGAACAAGGATGGAGTGTAGGTGTTTAAACGGCCGCCAAAGTTGTTTAGTTAGACTCCATTGAGAGTTAAATTTTTTGTTGTTGCTTGAAGCCTTAACCAAATTTAAACAACTCAGTAATTCAGAAATCCTACTTAACCTCAATGTCTATCTAACCCTGACTTCAACACCCAACCCGGGCCTAACAGTGATACTTAATCCCAATTCCAACTACTTGACTGTTAATTGTACATTCACTTTACCAACCCTTAAACGTAATATGTAACCCTCCATTTTGTTTATGTTTTCACAAAAACATAAGAGACATTTGCTTTACTTTACTTCAATAACACCTGATAACTGAGTACTGACATGAAGTTGTGAGAACCTGTTTTTCACATAGGGCACTGGTGAAAACCAGAGGGAAGTCCTGAAGTGACCCTTAACCAGACAACAATAGTCACAGAAAAAAGATCATTGTACAGCTGTTTACTAGAGAGTTAGAATAGCTCTTGTTATATTGCTTGGTCTGACCACATTGTTTTTCTTGTGTAGGCTACATTCTTAATTTGTTCCTTAATTTCTTCCAACCAGGGTTAATAAAAAGACATGCCATGGCGATAGAAAGACGAATGTAAAACATTGTCAACATGTCAACATGTCGTTCCAACTATTATATCACCGGGATGGGAATAAATAAACCAGGCAAAGTCAACATGTTGAACATGTTGTCCCATTTATTGGGCAACAAGTATCACTGGACCCCCCATCTCAGCCCCAAGGTTTTACGTGGCTATATTATTGTACCAGGGGAGTAGGATCAGTTCTCTTTCTCCACTGTAAATCCTTTTAAATCTAAGGAATGCGCTCTCTACGTTTTTCTTGTCTCCAACCATTTAAACTTAGGTGGATATGAGGTCTTGGCCCACACATCCCAAGTACCAGGCTCTAAAGACTTGTTGCTGCCCCTGTCCAAAGTCCTCTTGCTTGTGTTGTAGATCAAGACAATACCTGACGATTCCAGCTGCCAGTTTTCTGACCATTCCTCCACCAGGTTGTCCCTGTCCTTGTCCATCTGGTCATGCTTCTGACCTGGATTAGGTTTTATAGACTCTGGACACAGCACACATGCATCTATTAATTATTACTATTTGTACTCTTAAAATGTTCACTCTCTATAGTTCCTCTCTAGGTTTCTTCCTACATTTCAGACCTAAATGCTCATCTCCACTAATTAAACTGACGGAGATCAAATTTTTACTAAGCAGAATGAAACTGCATGTATGTTTAATTTGTAGAATGTATAAAAAAAAATATACTGAACTGATCTGCACAAGGGGGAACCCCAAAACTTTTGGTCACGGTTGAACAGAAGATGCAGAAGAAGTCAGAACCGTGTCCAGGGCCTTTTTCTATGTGCCAGATCTTTATGGCGTTACACTGAATATCACGCGCGACTAACATGCTGTCTTATGACCAGGGAACTAGATGATTTCCTCCCCCTATTTGTTGTGAAGGACAATCAGTTAAGACTATAACTGTGTTCTTCCGTCTGTTGCATTAAGCTGATTGCTTTACAACACTGCACTCTAGTACAAACTACTCCCACATCAATACAATACAGGGCATTTGCATTTCAACACTGAGCAAACCACTTGTCTCTAGTTCACCCTTTAGATAAAGCACCACAGCTCTCAATCCACTCTCCGCTTATACCTGCTGGTTGATTTTCCCGGTGAGGCAGTGAATGGGCCTTAATGTCTTATTTGTGTATTTTCAGGTGCGCCTCCTCTTCTATGTGTCTAATTACACTTCATCATACAGTCTTTTTTTTTGGATTCTTTTGTACTATTCACACAAGTGTGTGGTAATATTTCACCACTCATAGTACAAAAAACACAACAGATCATCAAACTCACAATTCCAACCAGCAGAACTTTTTGGAAACATGTTCCTGGCATCAAATTCAAAGTTGGCATATGTTTTTCAAGAAACAATAAATGTCTCAGTTTAAATGATTTGCACATCTTTGCAATCTGTTTTTATCTACATTTTATGCCACAGCCCAACCTTTTGCAGACAAGGTTGTACATCTGACATTGACTGAGTACAAAAAAACATCTAGAAAGACCTGTTTCACATTGAAATACTTTATGTTCATACAAAGTACATGCATAACCTTTGACTCAACCACATGGTGAATATACTGTATACTTTTATATTGTTTTGCCTACTATGTTCAGATGTAAAACAATGTAAAATACATGCAGTTCCTTCACAAAATGGTTGAGTGATGATCCAGGGACATGGATAGTTGCTTGTTGGCCAATGAGTTTGGGCCCAGTCGAAGCTTTCTTTATCAACAGAGTTGTACTTGTGATGGTTCACAGGCGTTCAGTTGGTCATTTTGAATTACTCCTCTGCTTTGCTGTCTATCATGCTCCATTTTGAAAGACATTTCAGTGTGAAACATGTCTTTCTAGATGTGTTTTTCTACTCAGTCAATGTCCGATGTACCTGTGAAATCTTTTATTTTTGCATGATCTGTTGTGTTTTTTTGTCTACAAGTGGAGAAATATTACCACATACTTGTGAATAGTACCTAAGCCTCTAAATTTTTTTTAAAAATTGATTTGACAAAATAACACTTTGCAATAAAAATAAAATAGAAATGATGGGAATTATTTTCTGTCAGATGTGATGGGAAGTGTACAGTAAGATGTGAAAACGGTGATTGATTGTTACAATGACTTACCTGAACAAAATGTATGTTTTGATGACTTAATGAATGTACTCATTGTATTTTATATAAAACGTGAGGGTTGAATCATTGATCTTGAAAGAAAAATCTGTAGTTTTGAATGCAAGATATAATGGCTTACAATTATTATCAGTTTGGAGTTTTGTACTAAAAGATTTGAAACGCTACTATTGACAATAAAGCAACAAAAAAAACTATAATGACCCGCTTATGCATTTTCCAACACGGCTGGAAAATGCCATGTTGGAGAGGTGATTCACTGCAAGGTCCTTATCAAGATCAAACCTCACCCAGAAAGTACAACTGGACGTGCCTTTAATAAATATGCAAACATTTTACTTTGGCCCAGACCAGACCAGTACAACAGGAGCTTGGTCATGCTTTTGGTTTTGTTATTCCACCGAGCTAAAATCGAAGCACAGTTTATTTGCGATCCCTGCCTGAACTGGAATATAAATAATGAAGACAAAATAAAGACAGCTGAGTGTGTAAAATCAAAAGAAAAAGGGAAATAAAAAGAGAGAACCTTGAACCATGACACCCTCATCTAATTGCCAGACAATTGGATGAAAATGAGATTAAATGCGTAGTGTGCAAATTCCTGTTTGGTATTTGTAACGATACAAAAGGCAATGCATGCACATGAAAGTGGATTACTGTGTAGTCTACATTCTGTGCTAAAAGAGAATCCGAATCATAACCAATTTGGAGAGGCAGACAGCATTCATGTTCTGGATTTGCAGGCATTTGCTTCAGACCAGTTCTAACACATCTCATTCAGATAATCATGGTGCAGGTTCATCAAAGAGCACAAAACAGGTATTTCACTGCATGGCTGAAGCCAGCACACCCAGTGGTTCTCCAGGGGGGAGGTTGACTTCCCCTTGTTTGCTTGATGGCTCAATAGCTGGCTGCAAAGAGAATAGGTGTACATGACACTTATTGGAGACCAATGTGCAGGATTTGAATTGAATTATCCTGGAAAACCGTATAGAAACTACCCAACAACCCCATCATATTGGTCTAGGTTGGCCCACTCTGGTTTACTAGGTTGGGTTACTCTGGTCTCTGAGATGTCTCCAGTGTGAGACATCTCACTGGCTGATTATGTCTTGTTGTTCAGCGGATCTATTGGCATGATATTACAAAAAGGAAATGTGCTTAATTTCACAGAGACATAAACACATCTGTCACATGGTGAAGTAAACAAAATGGTCACACGTTGAAGTAAACACATCTGTCACTGTGGAGCGAACAGATCAGTTACACGGTGAAGTAAACATATCGGTCACACAGTGAAGCAAACACGTCAGTCACACGATGAAGCAAACATATTGGTCTCACTGTAAAGTAAACAAATCAGTCACACAGTGGAGCAAACACATCGGTCACACGGTGAAGCAAACACATCGGTCACACAGTGAAGCAGTCACATCGGTCACACGGTGAAGCAGTCACATTGGTCACACTGTGAAGCAAACACATGGGTCACACAGTGAAGCATACACATGGGTCACACAGTGAAGCAGTCACATCGGTCACACGGTGAAGCAAACACATGGGTCACACGGTGAAACAAACACATCGGTCACACAGTGAAGCAAACACATCGGTCACACGGTGAAGCAGTCACATCGGTCACACAGTGAAGCAGTCACATCGGTCACACAGTGAAGCAAACACATGGGTCACACGGTGAAGCAATCACATGGGTCACACGGTGAAGCAAACACATGGGTCACACGGTGAAGCAGTCACATGGGTCACACAGTGAAGCAGTCACATCGGTCACACAGTGAAGCAGTCACATGAGTCACACAGTGAAGCAAACACATTGGTCACAAGCGTTAAATCCGTAGAATCACAATCAACCAATAAATTATACAACACAGCATGCAAAGAAAATTAACACATTTAAATGTAGGCAACAAAAGAAAAGCATGTTTTTACATCTGTTGGCTAACCAAACTGAACACAGACATGTATTGCGCTATTAATTATGTCACATTTTGCCACCATTTTTTATTTTTTTCCTGTTACTGCATGATGGTTGCATGTAGCTTCCACAGTTTGATTCCAAGTATCTAACTTTCTGGATGAGGAGCATCTGTTAAATGACTTCAATAAACAATTAAATACAATTGTTAATCCTACATAGAGAAGATTGATGAAACAGGATTGTAGAGGAAGATTTAAAATAATTCGATTTTTACTAAGTAATCGGCAAGTGAGTCCCTTTAGTGAAAACCTACAGTGAGTCCCTTTAGTGAAACCCAACAGTGAGTCCCTTTAGTGAAACCCAACAGTGAGTCCCTTTAGTGAAACCCAACAGTGAGTCCCTTTAGTGAAACCCTACAGTGAGTCCCTTTAGTGATACCCTACAGTGAGTCCCAACAGTGAAACCCTACAGTGAGTCCCTTTAGTGAAACCCTAGAGTGAGTTCCAACAGTGAAACCATACAGTGAGTCCCAACAGTGAAACCCTACAGTGAGTCCCAACAGTGAGTCCCTATATTTTCTGTGATGAAGGATACTTAAAGGGGCACTGTGTACGATTTAATGTGGGTGGGATAGTACTGTGAGTATCTGAAGGGAGTATGAGGAGACTGGAAGTCAATGCAAGCATATAGACCAGAGGGAAAGTTTAAATGGGGAATGTCTCAGGCACTCTGAACAATTTTGAAGAAAATAATATTTAAAATAACAAAATTAACTTTAGTGCAGATGTCTTCTTGTCATTTATGCTTTTATTTATGCGGGTACATTAAAAACCTTTGGTCCCTGCAACTGTAAATTACCACGACTGGTCTCTCTCTCTCGACCTCCTCCTACCTCTTCCTCTCAGTTCCTACCTCTTCCTCTCTCTTTCCTTCTCATTTCCCTCTCCATCTCCTTTTTTCTCTCATCTCCCTTGGAATATCTTTTAATTCAACTGTGACATCTTGTCAACGCTGCAGAGCCTAACAGCAGACGACCTCTCAGGTCTGACGGCGTGACGTGCAAGCCCTACACTAAAAACAAATTGAAAGTAAATCGCACTTAACATTTTGCAATATTTTGTTACCCATTGGCCAATGTAGGGTTTTGTTTAATAAGTGCCACTCGTTTGGCTGTGTGTGTGTGTGTGCTTTTGTTTTGTAACAAAGCCCTGCTCTTCATGTGGGTTTGTTCAGGGATGATAGAAACAAAGAGTATGCCATCATGTCTTCCCTGGGCTGTTAGCTGGAGCTGGCCTACTTCCTAAAAATAGCTTCTGATACAGAGGAAGATTAAAAGCTCTCTTACGCTCTCTGTCTCCACTTCAACCATCTAGTCTCCACCTCTCTCTCTTTCACTCTGTCCTTTTCTCCATCTCTCTCTTCCTCTCTCTGTTTCTTTCTCTGTTTCACTCTCTCCCTCTATTTCCCCCTCGCTGAGATTGAACATTGAAAATACTTTCGACCTGAACCAAGGTCCATGTAGATGTAACATTTTGTGAATGTATTAGTGAATTAACACATACTTTCTTCCTCCAACGCTGTAACTGGCAGGTGATTCTGACATAAGGTTAAACTGTGTTTAAAAAAGTAAATGTGTGGTGTTTCTTCCTACATGATCTACCTGGTTCTCAAATCAACAGTGACTATGTCAGTATGTATGTTGGTAGTGGTCATCAAATCAATATGGAGTCTGTCAGTCAGTCCGCTTTGGTCACCCATAACAACTCCTGTTCATGGGAAAAACATTTTATTATTTTAAGAGAGAGGGAGGGAGGGAGGGAGGGAGGGAGGGAGAAGAGGACTGAGCGAAGAGAGAGGGGAGAAGGAGGAGAAAACCAGATTTGAAATAAAAAGAGGGAGGGTGAGGTGGAGCCCTGGTGTCTGCTAGTAGTGTGTGTTTATGTGGGTGCGTGTACATATGTGCTCATGTTTGTGTGTGTGTTTGTGATCGGGGCTGATTTAGGGCTAGAGTGTGTGTGTATGCTCGTGTGTGTGTGTAAAAGTGTGTGTGTGTGAGAGAGAGAGATAGAGACTGATCCAGGGCTTGAGTGTGTGTGTGTGTTTGTAGAGGCTTCCTGCCTGCTAGCTGAATCACTGAGCGTGGGAGTGTAAATATCCTCAAAGAGGAGTCTGTAGTGCCTGCTGCATCAGGGACCTCATCCTCTCCCCTTCATCATGTTCTCCCCTTCCTCATCCTTTCCCATCATCTTCCCTTCCATATCCTCTCCCCTTCATCTTCATCTTCCCTTCCGCATCCTCTCCCCTTCATCCTCATCTTCCCTTCCTCATGTTCTCCCCATCAACATCCTCTCCCCGTTCTCATCTTCATCATCCTTTTGCTCCACACACCTTCATCCTCTACCCATCCTCATCCTCTCCCTAAAATCCTGCTCTCCCCTTTTTCATCCTCTCCCCCTCATCATACTCTCCCCCTCATTATCCCCCCCATCATCCTCTCCACATCTTCGTTCTCTCCACTTCCTCATCCTCTCCCCCTCATCATCCTCTCCACATTTTCGTCCTCTCCCCCTCATCATCCTCTCCCCCTCATCATCCTCTCCAAATCTTCGTCCTCTCCTCTTCCTCATCCTCTCCTCTTCCTCATCCTCTCCACTTCCTCATCCTCTCCCCTTCCTCATCCTGTCCCCATCATCATCCCCTCCCATTCTTTCTTACTTCTGTTTCTCTTGCTGTCACTCTCTATCTCCCTGCCATAGATAATCTCTTCTTCCACTCTCACCCCCAGCCCCCCCTCCCTTCTCCACCTCCATCCTCTCACTCTCTGTCTCTCTCAATCTCTCCCTTGGTCTCCCTTCTGTTTACCTCTCATCCCCATTCTCCCATTCTCCCTTCCTTCTTCCCACAAACACACATTCATGGGCACACAAAAAAACACAGTGTGCTCTCTTTCTCCTTCATCCTCTCTCCATCACGCTCAACCTTTTGTTTTTTCTCCATCATCCTCTCCCCTTCATTCTCTCTTCATAATCCTCTCTTCATCCCCTCTCATGCTCTTTCATCCTTCCTCCACCATGCTCTCTCCATCATCCACTCTCTGTCATCCTCTTTCCGTCATCCTCTCTGTCATCCTCCAGCCAGCATCCTTTATCCATCATCTTCTCCATCATCCTCTCTCCATCATTTCTCTCGCCGTCATCCCATCGCCGTCATCCCCTCTCCTTCCATTGCTCTCAGGTCTTTAGGTAAAGAGCTTTCTCTGGACACTGTTTAAGAATGTCTGAGAGTTAGTTTTAAGAGGTTCCCTGTAGTATTCAGCGTATTGGTGACACTGTTGCCTGCTGAATAAGTACAGAAGTTGTTTTCTGAACTTTGTTGTTGTTTTCCTGTCTTTAGTGTTCTATTACTGTGGTACAGAGAAATAGGGACATGCAGGCAATGGCATACACCATCGTCCCAATTCGGTGCCTATCTGAGGGACAATGCTAACTGGCATTTGGGTGTATGCCTATTTTTAGTTTGCTACAATTTACTCTATATATATATATTTTTTTAAATCAACTGAAGCCTACGTGGACGCGCCCTCCCTCCCTCCCCGTCCCCTCCCTCCCTCCCCCCGTCCCCTCCCCGCTGGCCGCGGTCGCTGCCTGGTGTGATATGATGCTTGGTATTCCATGCAGCAGCCTCCCACGCCCCGCCGCCACCCACGCCGAGATCTGCGTCACGCAGCCGCGTGGGAGTGAGAGCAATGTAGCAAGAGAGGAGCAACCCAACTCGAGCAGTAGGGGAGAAGGGGGAAACCAATAGTTAGCAGGTCTTATATTCTAAACCTCTATTAGAAACGGGCCAATTCATTATTTGATTTCTCGCCGTTAGACAATTGAAGAGCAACAACGGAACTAGTCTAGAGGTTGGATGAGCGGCGCGAAGAGTTCTGCAGGTAGGCTATAGTGCGCTCGCGGTGCTTGTTTTCTTTCCCTTTCTAGTAGGACGCAAACTTAAGATGCGTCCGTAAAGACAACTCTTGCTAGATTAGGCTTTTAAAGTCTAAGTAATTGTGAGCACAAGAAACGGCATTACGGGTATCACAAAGAAGGCAGGTACGGGTTAGACTGTTTCTTGATAGCCTAACATTGATGAATGTTTCTGGTGTTGAAGAGTGCACATCCTACCACACGCCGCGTTCTAAATTCAGACGTGTTGTATGACTTTTGTATGCGGAGAGTGAGTCGTGCAGTACTGTGTGTTTTGGGCTAAACTGACAGTAAAAGCGGGATGGGGAATTAACTATCCGAGTGGGAGACGCAAACCCGTTTATTCCCGGGCACAGGACGGACGGGTGGGCGTCTATCGGCAGCTGTGTAAAGAAAGCTTGCTCTGCTTGTTTCCTTGTTTTCCTTCCTAGTTTCAGCCTACCGTTCCCACAATGACTTGGAAAAACTCTTTTTCTTTTCGTTGTGGATTTTAAGCATATTTCAGATTGTATAGCCTTATGTTACTAGGAAGCTATTATAGTGATTCAATTGTTTTTTTGCGCACGTTTGTGAACCCAGATACCTCCAGGACGGTCAGCTACAGGGGGAGTGCAATAGTATACCTCCCCTGTGCCGTAAAGCTCCTCTTGGCAGGTAATTTAACCTCACCTGGGCCTCAGCTAGGACGGACACATCGTGGTCCTTTTTGTATTGCTGTAGCGTTTAGGAATGACATTCTGGAAACAAATTACTTTATTTCTTGAAGTGAAGTAACTTGTGGGCATACATTCATTAATCTTCTCATGGTTGTCACATTTCTTAAGATGTTAAGAATGATGATGGAGATTTTATGTCTCCAGTAGTGGAAGTAACCCCAATGATATGTACACCAGTTGATCAATATAATCTTTAAATGAAATGTGTACTAAATGGGTGTGCTTAGCTAATAATTGTCTTTCATGTAGACTACTCCCCCAACAACTGTTTACCCCTGGTGATAATTTTCAAGGTCCTTTTGTTTGTGATCTGTGACTTTCAAGGCTGTGACACCAATGACATAAAGCTGAGGGCGGTACAATAAATAGTATTTTAATAGCTTTCTTTGTAGTTGTTCAAATATGTCTATACAGTAGACATTTAAAGTAGTATATCCTAGTGTCACCTCAACCTTAAATACATCACTTGTCACAAGTCAGTGTTACAGAAGATTCTTGCTGTTTGTCAGCCTGATCTAGTTTGACAGAAATCCACGCTTTAATTGAGGTTATAAGTAATTAACATTTGGTTTTAATTTATCGGTTTAATGAAACATAACATGCTGTCCACAGCAGTCTACATTGAAGCCTTGACTGTGACTGGCTGGCCTTCATGGTGCTGATCCATATTGGTCTAGCATCACCTGGGCTGTGGGGTGGCATTGTCAGCAGGAATGTTTTTGACTCCTTGTGCTCTAGTGACTCCCTCAGATGGGTCAGGCGTCTGCAGGGCTCACTGGCGGACCTCACGTGACCTGGTGTGACTGTGTGGGCAGGACCCTAGAAGGAAGGCAGTGATTTTTAAAACTCCACCTGGGAGTTGCTGCGATGAGAGAGGTTTGTGGATGAAATTGGATTTCGAAAAAATGGAAAGTGGAGGAAAAGCAAAGTAAAATCTATTGTTCAATGTTTTGCCCTTTTTAATACTTCTTAGCGTGGATGTTCTGAGTCCGTGTCACTGTTCAAGTCACATCAGGAGGCCATTCTTTTAGATGTGTGATGAAACCAATGTGTAGATGTTTCAGTGTTATTCCCCTTTTTTTGTGCGATTGTCTCATTCTAGCGAGAAAAGGAAAGTACAGGCCTCTTCACTCATTTCATGGCAAGTTTACGGTAATAACCCCCCAACACATAGAAATAATATACCGTACATCTGCTTGGTGAGCCTGCTTTGCAGTTTTGAGAAGGTTCTGGTAATATATCAAATATTTGAGGCTTTATGATGGCCTAGTGGTTATAGGGCGCCTGACTAGTCATATGAAAGGTCATATGTTGTCCTGTCTCAGAGCAAGACAGTTAATGCTAATTGCTCCTTCCCCTCCTGTAACCTTTCCCCCAGGGAATGAATAAGAACCGGTTCCTAATCACTTTTGCCAGGTTAAATAACAGGAAGAAAGACTGCATGGTCACACCCGGTGCTGCATGCTTGCTGACAGGTATGATACCCCTAGAAGCAGATTAGTTGGTTTAAGCCTGATACATCTGAGGATTGTCAATGAGTCTTCAAGGTGGAACGCGTGAACGTTCTGGAGTGGTTTGACGAGTGACCTGTGAGCGGGCTGTGAGCTATCTCGTTTCTCGCTCTTCACTGGTTGGAAACCTCTAGGCTAGAACCAAGGTATAAATGCTTCATAACTGGATTTCATGACACCCAAAACGAGCATGGCTCCAGCTTTCTCGAAAAAGCACTGTCTTTGTCATCCGTCTCCATAACTGGCCACACTAGTGCGCCTCAAGTCATTAGAACAGAAAGGACGTGGCGTATGTCCTTTTGGAGCACTTTTTTTAATCTGATGCTAAGCAGTGGCTGTAGGTTCCTGGTATTACCCCGCGTTTGGTGAGAGCCTGCAGGTTGATGGCTACCCACAGTGGCCAATTCAGTTTCTCTGCATCTGTGCCCAAGTGTCGGCTGTGCACCAAAGCGGCCACACACACAGCCACTCACACCCATGCGTACAGCCACAGTGTTTGATATGAAACTGTGAATTCTGCATTACTGTACACTGGGTTAACAGTGTGTCAGCATGACACAGCTTGTATGTTAACTGTTGATTCCACTCCTCTTTGAGAACGCCGTGGCGCACCCCTCTCTCCTGGCGTTGATACATTGACCCCCTTCCTCTCGATTAGATGATACAGCGTAGACAGATACCATAAGAATGTCAGAGGTGTTAGTATGTGCTGTGGCTCTCTTCTAGAGCTACAGCACTGGATGCTCGAAGGGATTTAGCAAAGGACAAACTGCTGCTCGCCTATGAACCCGAGAGTAAATGTGATTCAGTCGAGTTAGTTTCACATCATGATCCGTGGTTATTCCAACACACACCGGCAACAAAACAGACCGAAACAGAGACAAGCTTTGATTCTGTTATCTCTGTGGCATGGACACATCAGCAGTTACTGCATACAATGAGAGTCAAGTGCAATCTTTTTACTGTTGATATCACTCCTTGAGTTCATTGCAAAGCCAGAATTTGAAACCTTGAAAATCGTGATTCGTCCAAACAATCGGTGACTTAAGATCCAAACACCAGAATGAATGGCACTCATATCCTACGCATCCCATTCTGTCCTCGCAGATTCTCTTGGTTTACACGTATAATCTTTCCACGAGAGATTAGCTTTTAAGGAAAAACAGAAAGAAATTGCTGTCGTTGGAAAAAGCCACAACATCTTTCTTTTGTCTCCATAGTAGGTTTTTGTGCTGTTCTTACAAGGCCCTGTACAGACAGAGAGAGAGAGATACAGATACAGATGACCATCTCAATAAGAGATGCCCCAACATGGAGAGGTGAAGGACCGCATTCGTGTGCAGAGTGTCCCTCTACAGAGATTCTCTATGTCCATAACTCTGTTGGAGGGATGTTACACAAGACACGTCATCATTTGGGGTTTAGTTGATAGTGGTCCAATATTTCTATTGACAGTTCAATGGGTTTGAGATCTGGTGACTGTCTTCATCAATGAAGCTTCAACCAAATGTGACTGAACAATCACCCACATTTAGAAAATAATGAATAAAATTTTAATTCAGACCCCAAGTGTTCCCTGCAGTTTGGGTTTGTACCTGTATTTGGAGTAGTGAGTGACAGGGAGAGAAATGACATTTGGAGAAGCGTATTTGCTCTAGGCTCCTCAACCTACCTAGTTTTGAGATATTTTTAGTGAGAGGGAAGAGACACAGTTTCGGGGTAGTACACCGTACAGTGGATGAGTTGAAAAAAGACTTGCTACTTTAACTAGCTATTGTATGTCTGGCAAACAGAGGTACAGCTGGTTCAACGGACAGCTGGTTTGAACTCCACATTGGGATAGGTAGAAATGTGTCCTAGCACGTGTGTGTGCACGTGCCCATGTGTGTGTGTGTGTGTGTGTGTGTGTGTGTGTGTGTGTGCGCATGCGCATCAGGGCCCAGCCCACGCATGTGCACAGACATATAAGCGGGGAGGGTCAGATCTAAATTGGTCACTGTGGTCGCCTCCACCCTGCTCCGAACCCCCCCCCCCCTGCTCCGATACCCCCCCCACACCCTGCTCCGAACCCCCCCCCCCCCGCTCCGATACCCCCCCCACACCCTGCTCCGAACCCCCCCCCCACCCCACCCTGCTCCGAACCACCCCCCCCCCCCACCCCACCCTGCTCCGACCCCCCCCCCCCCACCCTGCTCCGAACCCCCCCCACCCCACCCTGCTCCGATCCCCCCACTCACACTGCTCCATTTCACCCCCACCTCCTTCTCAGTAGGTCTTCTGGGCAGCTACAATCTGTACCAGAGAGTGGGGGAAGAATGCACACAGACACACACATACACACGCGCACATACACACACACACATATATACACACATAGTGATGATGAATGATAGAGGGAAAGAGAGAGAGGGAAAGAGAAAGACCACCTACGCTTATTGCAGAGGTGGCGTCTGGTATGTAACTCTCCCTTCTCTCCAGGAGAGTGGCAGACAGAAAGGCAGACAGGCAGGCAGGCAGACAGGCTCTATTTTAGCCGTGCCTAGATCAGCCCCTCTGAATGACTGCACCTGCACCAGAGCCTCACAGCCTTTATGACCTGGTGGACCAATCAGATAGGCAGTAAAATTAGTTTTAAAACATGGTTGTGAGTCCGAATTTTTTTACTGCTCCGGAACTCCCTGTCTGGACTATTCTTCGTTTTTGTGGTGGTTGAGAATGATTACAAACAAAAAAGGCACGTTGTCTTTCGCCACTCTGCCTGGTTGTAGTGTCTCCGGGTAAACCACAGGTTGCACAGAATGTCTACCGACAGCCCGTTTACACCATGTCGCGCCAAATAATGTTTGCCACAGCAGAGGTTGAAAGTATGTAACCGTGTGCTCCTCCCAGGCATGGCGGTGGCGTTGCCCAAGACCCTCGGGGAGCTGCAGCTCTACCGGATCCTCCAGAGGGCCAATCTGCTGTCGTACTACGAGGCCTTCATCCAGCAGGGCGGCGACGACGTGCAGCAGCTGTGCGAGGCCGCCGAGGAGGAGTTCCTGGAGATCATGGCCCTAGTGGGCATGGCCAGCAAGCCGCTCCACGTCAGGAGGCTCCAGAAGGCCCTGCGGGACTGGGTCACCAACCCTGCCCTGTTCCACCAGCCGCTGGCCTCACTTCCCGTCTGCAGCATCCCCATCTACAAGCTGGAGGCTAACGGTAATGCTAATGCCAGCATCAAAGTGCCCAAGCTTCTGGCGGCGGCGTGCGCGGGGGACTCCCGGAGGGACGAAGCGTCCGGGTCGGGGGCGGGGTGCGAGGGGGGTGGGGGTTCGGCCTCGGGTTCCCCGCTGCAGAGTGGCAGTGAGCCCCGCTTTTGGACCACCTTGTCCTCGCACAGCGCGGGAGGGGGGCCGGAGAGTGAACGGAGTCTGTCTCCCGCCGAGACCACCCTGGGCACGGGCTCTCCCTCACCCTCGTCGCCCCGCGGCGAGGAGGTGTTAGACGCCGCGGCACTGAAATCCGTGGCGGAGTGCGTGGACCGACTGGCCCAGGGGCTGCCCCGGAGCGACCCGGCCGACGTCAAGGAGGGTCTGAGGGGCAACAAGAAGCTGGCCAAGATGATCTGCCACATTCTGGACATGGACGAGGAAGACCCGCGGAGGGCAGAGGAGATACGCAAGTACAGCGCCATCTACGGACGCTTCGACTCCAAGAGGAAGGACGGCAAGCACCTCACTTTGCACGAGGTAGAGCGCGGTTGTGTGGGTGTGTCTGTCTGCCTGTGTGGGTGGGTGGGTGTGTCTGCATGTGTGGGTGGGTGTGTCTGTCTGCATGTGAGGGTGGGTGGGTGGGTGTGTCTGTCTGTGTGTGTGGGTGTGTCTGTCTGTGTGTGTGTGTGTGTCTGTCTGTCTGTGAGGGTGGGTGGGTGTGTCTGTCTGTGAGGGATTATAACAGTTTATTTCCACCACCTCTACACCCCCTATACACATCTCTTCCACCTCCTCTCCACCACCTGTCCTCCTCCTTTCTGTAAAGTTGACAGTGAACGAGGCAGCAGCCCAGCTGTGTATGAAGGAGGTGTCCCTGCTTACCAGAAGAGATGAGCTGTTTGGTCTGGCTAGACAGGTCTCCCGAGAGGTCACCTACAAGTACACCTACAGGACCAGCAAGTGAGAACACACACACACACTTAAAGCATTCCAATTTCATAAGCAATTCAAGCATGAAGAAAGTGAATGGAAATATCCCCATGTGACTGGGTTGAGAAAGCCATCTATTAAGTATGTCCCATTCATTGCCGACTGCCAGATCTCGTGCTCCGTTCTAATGACTGTTACGTAGATGCCTGTTTATTTACATGTTTAGTACGTGTGTTGTTTTGAGGTGGGGATGTGCCTGCCTCGTTGAATCAGACATGCAGGTGCTTCCTGGCTGGTTACCACAAAGATGGAAAATTCCACCCAGCGTTGCGTGTCGTTCTCACTTGTTGTTGTCATGACGTTGCAGGTTGATTCATAAATCTTCTTTTCACCCAACAGACATTGTCCCCACTTCCCACCTTCCTTTGTCTGACTTGCCATAACCTGAATGCTGTGTTTTTTTTGTCCTGGAGGCCAAGCCTAAGAAACAGGCTTGTTTCTGCTGACATCCACTCTGCTGTCTAGTATAATAATAGATAATAAATTGTGTTCCTTAAAAACATAGTTGTTTAAAGGAAAAGCTTAGCTTAGTGTTTTTATACTTACCGTTAGTTTAGAGGAAATAAATCAAAATGTTCTAATGTTCAACTGGAGTTTTCATTTGTCTTTTGGAAGGGTAATGCCCTTTCACATATTTGTCTTTATGATCAACCCCTCGTTTTCTCGCTCCACTGTAGGTCTCGATGCGGTGATGAACCTTCTCCCAAGAGGGTCAAAACAGAGGTGAGCTGACCTGTCACCACACGATCCAGCGAGCACAGAGCCTGATGAATATTTAGTTTGACTTTATACACTGTATGTTAGAGGTCATTTTGATATTCCCAGTTTGCAAAGGCCTTACAAGCTATTAGTTTAGAAAGGTTAAATCCCTCGACACTAATGACTTCCCACAGACAGACAGATCACATGGTTCTGGATGGTTGTGTCCTGTTCTGTTGTTTGCATAGCTGCCTGTCAATTGGCGTGGCTGTGTGGGCGGGGCTCGGGGGGCGTGTCCCTTAACACTACTGGGTTTCATAATGTGGAGAAAAGATCAATGTTCACCGGAATTCAGACTTCCACTGTCACCTCCTCCCTGTTGCCCAACACGGTCACCTCCTCCCTGTTGCCCAACACTGTCACCTCCTCCCTGTTGTCTGGCTCATTCTTAGTGCAGGTGTGGAGGAAAGTTTCCCCTGAAACTCCTCGGGGTGGTTTGGAGTTGTTGAGTAAAGAGTGTCTTTGTGCTGTGTGCTGTGGGAGATTGTTGCAGCTGTCTGTTGGTTTCTATCCAGCGGTACGTTTGATGGAGATCCAAACCTCTGATGTGAGTGATCTTCCCTCACACCACACAGGGTGGGCTGGGGTGGGACCAGCTAGCTAGCAGACCCACTCACCTCATGACCCCCCCGCCCCCCACCCACCCACCGGTCAGTCCTCCTTGGGAGTCGCATCGCAGACCTTACTAGAACACACACATACACATTCAGTTGAGTTTAAAGGAATTAGTGTTTCGCGGCAGATTACTTTGTCATGGAAAATGTATCTTGTAACTAAGGTACAAGATAATGAAGATGGCCGACACTTACGTTTTTCAAAGATTGTCAGTTGGAGACACTTTTATCTTGTCTTGCTACTTTTGTCTTTTAATCACAACCTGGTTGTTTGCGTTTGTCTGGACATGACTGTGTCCCTCTTCAGATTAAGTTTAACATGTTTACCCCAGCAGAAGACCTGAGAAATAACAAGTAGATACCCTGCCAACCCAACTGTCCCCCCCTTGCAGTTTAATTCTCCCACCACACACACACTCAGACACACACTCAGACACACACACACTACCAGTGCCTACCCTCACATTACCAACTAGCCACATGACACCAGAAAAGCCCAAATGAGCTCAGTCACGCCTACCTGTCATCCTGAGGTTCCTATGACATCACTGCGTGGGCTTGCATGGAATCACACCCATGCATCTGGGCAGTCAGGTTGTACACACATACGTGCATACGCCTTATCTGTCTGTCTGTCTGTCTGTCTCTCTGTCTGTCTGTGTTTGTTTGTCTGTCTGTCTGTGTTTGTCTGTCTGTCTCTGTCAATCTGTCTGTCTGTTTGTCTCTCTGTCTCTCTCGCTGATATAATTACACACACACAGACACACACGCACACACAGAATTGTGTAAAGGCAGTGACAGTGATAGACGCTAAGGCGTGGCAGGAGGGTGAGCTCGGATTTGCGTCACTAGCAGACATGCGTTAACCTTCCCCCTACTAAATCTGCTCACGTAATCAAACCAGGCAACCCACTGAGATAAGGGACTGCCCAACAAACCCACACTGGCAACCCACTGTTGCCCAGCTGATTCAGACCTACTTCCAACACCCATGAACAGATGCAAGGGTAGAAACTCTGAAAACAAGTGACAAACATCCCCATGATTTTTTGTAACCAGCTAGAGGGAGGCTTATGTGACATCCTGAGAAGGGTAAAAGGGAGAGTAAAAAGACAATTAATTTGTCTCAGAGAGCTTACTCACTGACTTGACCCATGTCTGTCTCTCTCTCTGTCTCTCTCTCTCTCTCCCTCTCCATACACACTTATACATATACAGTATTTATAAATTAAATATATATTACATTCATGTAAATAAACATCAATCTCAATTCAATGTCAAAGGCTTTATTATCATGAGATGAAAGTGAAAACAAAAACAAAAAACGACTTCTAAGTAAACATTAAACACACAAAGGTTCCAAAAGGATGAAAGCCCTTGAATGGTTGTAATTGTAGCTACAGTGTTGCTGTGTTGCGGTGTTGCTGTATTACGGTGTTGCAGTGTTGCTGTATTACGGTGTTGCTGTATTACGGTGTTGCTGTATTACGGTGTTGCTGTATTTCAGTGTTGCTGTTTTACGGTGTTGCGGTGTTGCAGTGTTGCTGTATTACGGTGTTGCTGTATTACGGTGTTGCTGTATTGCGGTGTTGCGGTATTGCGGTGTTGCTGTATTACGGTGTTGCTGTATTACGGTGTTGCGGTGTTGCAGTGTTGCGGTGTTGCTGTATTACGGTGTTGCGGTGTTGCTGTATTGCGGTGTTGCGGTGTTGCTGTATTGCGGTGTTGCTGTATTGCGGTGTTGCAGTGTTGCGTTGTTGCTGTATTGCGGTGTTGCTGTATTGCGGTGTTGCTGTATTTCAGTGTTGCGGTGTTGCAGTGTTACGGTGTTGCAGTGTTACGGTGTTGCTGTATTACGGTGTTGCTGTATTAAGGTGTTGCGGTGTTGCAGTGATTCAGTGTTGCAGTGTTACGGTGTTGACTGACGGGGAAATAGAGATTAATATTAATGACATGGTTGGTGATCCACTGGTCTCCTTTTCCTCAGGAAAACAGGTCATGCGTCTTGTTTTGAATGCACACTGCTTCATTTCAACGGACTCTTTATCTCTTCTTCCTTCTGTCTCTTTATCTCTGTGTTTGCGTCAGGAGGGCTTCTTCGACCTCCAGGAGGCGCTGCAGGCCATCCACATGAGACAGGAGACCCTGAGGGAACAGCTGGCCACAGCCAAGTCTAAAGGAGAGGAGACCACAGGACGCAGCATTCAGGTGAATACTGCTACTGGCTGGCCAGCTGGTTGACTGACTGAAAGACTGCTGACTGGTTGACTGACTGACCACTGAATGACTACTGACTGACTGAATGACTGCTGACTGATTGAATGACCACTGAATGACCGCTGACTGACTGAATGACCACTGATTTGTTGACTGACTGAATCACTGATCGAATGAC
Organism: Esox lucius; assembly: GCF_011004845.1. Classification (NCBI taxonomy): domain Eukaryota; kingdom Metazoa; phylum Chordata; class Actinopteri; order Esociformes; family Esocidae; genus Esox; species Esox lucius. Next base: position 37,022,044 of record NC_047588.1, read on the forward strand.
CGCTGGCTGGCTGACTGAATGACCGCTGGTTGGCTGGCTGACTGACTGACTGAATGACCGCTGACTGACTGACTGAATGACCACTGACTGAATGACTGCTGACTGATGGGCAGACTGGCTGGTTGACTGAGTGACAAAGGAACTGATTTACAGGCTGGCTTTCTGACTGGCTGGCTGGCTGGAAATGAAGACTCACCACTCCTTGTCATGAGCCCACGCAGTGACAGGTTTATAATGTCGTTTGGATCCACTCAACATCTCAATTGAGGGAGAAACCAAATCTTTAAAGCGTGTCCAGCTTTCCTCTTCATTTGTCGTAACGCCACGACCACGTCATACATTACAAGCGTTGTTATCCTCTGTCAGTCTGGTGAGATATTTACAGATGTTTTAGAGAAGAAAACAACACAGGAAAGTGTAGATGCAGGAAATGAAATTAAGTATCAGTAATGGAACCCAAGCTTCTGTTTTGTGTTGAGTTACGTTTGTTTTCTAACGCGTGTGACAGAAACACTTGATTTGCCTTGTGGGTAATATCTCAAACTCTGCATGTGTGTTCGCTGCGTAGCTTCAGCTGGAGCGTCTGCTGGCCAGGCAGATGGAGATCCTCCACGAGGCCCAGGCCCAGGACAGACTCCAGACCCTGGAGTGGAAGGTCCCTCTGGGGGGCTTCAGTACCAGACACAGCACAGACCCAGAGCAACGGCAGCAAGCCAATGGAGGCTCCGCCGACAACACCGGTCTACAACCAGGTCAGACACCAGTCGACAGGCGTGTTCAGAAAGCCATTTCAGACTGGCTGAACGTAATACAAGTTAAGGTTAGGTTTAGGAAAGAGGGTTGGTTAAGGTTAGGACTGGTTTTCATTAGGTTAAGGGAAGGGCTTGAGAAAGGCATGTTAACACTGACTCATGGTACCACCATGCCACAAAATTTATTTTCTGCTGGTTACATTCACTCAACAGCCAGTTTATTAGGTACACCGCCCTTTAATTATAATGGATGTGTCCTACAGAGAGTCATGTGGCTGTGACTCGCTACGTGAAGCGGGCAGACTGGCTTCAAGGCGTTCAGTTGAAGTTCAAGTTGGTCGAGCCAAAACGAGTGACCTAAGTGACTTTCGAGTGTGGGGTGATCATCGGCGCCAGGCGCCTCGGTTCCAGAACATCAGAAACGCCCTCCTGGGATTTTCACACACTCCTGGGTCTAGGGTTTAATGAGATGACAGGCCTGTTCAAGCCAGTTGGCGGGCCACACACAGGCAAGGAATGCCACGGTACTGCAGCGCTGCGTTGCGGAATGACGTCTTGGAGCTCACAACCACGTCGGGTCCCACTTCTGTTCTGCCAGAAACAGGACTGTGTGTCTCCATGGGTCGTGTACACGCCAACACAGGACGACTGGGGAGCGGGGAAAACACTGCCTAGTCCCCCTTGAGTTCCGCTTCAGTCCCAAGTGCTCAACCCAACAGAGCTTCTTTGGGATGAGATGGAACGGCCCATTCAATACTAGTCGGATCAGGGCCGACGCCCCCCCCCCGGAGTGTTTTTGATGCCTTTGTCGAACCCGTGCCCCTCGAAGGATTCCAGGCTGCGCTGGGGGAGAAGCGGGGTCTTAACGCGGTAATGGATGGGTGTGGACCTAATGATCTGGCCAGTCACTGTAATATGCCTTTCATGTTTGGTTTGGTGCGGTAGACGACACTGCGTCTCTCCTTTCACACCCACAACCTCACGCAGGCAACACAATGGTGTTGTCACCTTCACCTGCTTCCTCTGGCGTCAGATGCGCACACACACACACACACACACACACACACACACACACACACACTCGTACATAAGTGTCTTGTCTGTTTTTGTTTTTTTGTGCTCTGCGTCTGGGTTAATCTAATTGTCTCCGTTAGCAGCGCTGAAAGCAGCGCGGCGTGACTAACACCTTTTCGTCCTCCTTCACAGTACACAGAACGCTCTCTCATTTCGCGGACTCAAAACAGAGCTAATGTGATGTTTCTACTGAAAAGCTGCAAAGCGTAATGTTTTTAATGGTTTTTGGCGAGTGCATTTGAGTGTCAGAGTATCATTGGAAAAGATTAAGTACTTTATTATCCTTCTGTCGGTGGTAGATGTGCTTCTTCCAGGCGGCTCAGTCGTCTATGTCGCTATGTTGCCGCGATGCTGACAGTACCACGAAATCGGTCTCAGCAACCTGTGTGTCAGCGCCGGGTGTGGTGGGATTGTCACACAGGGTTGCCTTACCTCGTTGCACTCTATCGACTCCTAGTGGTGGGTTGAGAGCCTACAAGCTCAGTTGTGCCCGCCGGACGGCGAATAGGCTCACGTCCAAGTGTGTATAGTTTAATCCAGAATCGGGGCGTCACAAGGGGGAGGTCACATGGTGATGGTTGCTCATGTATGCATATACCTGTGTGTCTCTGGCCTAATGTCGATGTTTTCTCTTCCAGGGGAGAGACCACTGAACCTGCGGGTGGCGGGTCTCAGGTCGGATGGAGACACCCCCCTGGGGAAACAGCTAGCCAATGAGCTAAAGAGGCATCACAGCAATGGAGAGGGAAAGACCTCAGCAGCAAGTCACCATAGCAATTTCGAAGGCAAAACTCTGTCCACAGGTCTGTCCCGGACAATCTATATTAAAGTTCAGTGAGCAATTAATCATTTCATAACGAATTGTTGAATTTGCTCTGTCATAGTTCACTCATGCTGAATCATTTGAAAATAATCCTTGTCCTTGGAAATAATTTGTTTTGTCCTCGTTTCAGAAAACGGCAATGGGACTGACGTCTCCCGAGGGGCTCTCAACCTTTCCGACAAGAAGACCATCAAATCAGAGCCCGAAGACTCAAGATAGCACTCCTCCTCCTACTCAGTTCTCCTCCCACCTCCCCTCTCCCTTCTCCCTCTCTCATCAAGTTGTCGTCAGTCTATACTAAAGAAGCACAGCTGAAGTAGAGCCTTAACAACCAATGTTGCCTCAAGAGCAGGGATTTTACTTTTCATTTCTTTTTGCCAAAGCACCCAAAGAGCCTTTATTTCTTTCCTGGTAGGAGCTCGGTTTGATGTGTTTTCACCATGTTGAATCCAGCTCTCTCTCCTCCTCTCTTATTTTTGAAGATCGACGGTGAGGGCTCTGTGGATGTACATAACCCCCACTTGCAAAAGTGTTTGTCGTTGTTGTTATTTAAATATGTGCCGTGTAAAATAAGGAAACCTGTTTTCGGAGAACTTGGACGTCAGGTATGTCCAGGTTGGGAAATTGCGTACCCCAGTCAGATGTTCCTGTTATTATAATGACAGGTTTCCATCAGGTATCTCGAGCGTCTCACAGTATGACCAGCAGCCCCTGGCGGAATTCCTGTTAGAAATGAGTCAACTGGGATTTGGTTCTGAAAAAAACATATTTAACTTGAACTCCGTGGTCCAATTAGATCAAAGCACTAATGTAACAGTTGTATGTAGAGATGTCGTGCGTTGACTCCTCCAAGATTTAAACAATGTAATATAGGCTTTTGACCTTAAGTTGTTGTGTGTTGACTCATCCAAGATTTAAATGATGATAGGCTTTTGATACAGAATACAGTTCAGAGAGAGCCTATCATGTAATCTATATATTGGACAACAAGTCCATTTGTGAAACAGTTTTCCGTGATAATATTTAATGCGTATAAGGCTATAGCCATGAAGAATAAGCACAAATAGTTATCTGGATGACTATGTCATCGAGGGGCCATTGTTTTTTAAATGGAAATTCCACAATTCTAATAATGAAATCGATAAAGGTGTAAATAGTCTGAACCACCAAACTGTAATAACTTCATTTTTTTTCAAAGCAGGGTTTATCAACTTCTGACTTTGAGTAGTACAAAACCGGTTTTGTCAGTAGAGCAATAACGACTAGCTGTTGTTAAGAAACCCAGTGCAATTGTCTAGTTGTCCGTGCTGTGGGGATCTTTGTTCACTGTACAATAGTTCCGTTTCCTGTCCACCAGTGTTAGACGTAGTTTGATTCTAAAATGCCTTGTCGGGATTTTAGAATTTCTATCCGAAATATTTGGAGCATTTTTCGTATTCTCCCGTGATAGACTATAACGTGCTGTAATTGTTTGTTGAGAAACACAGGAGAATCGTGTTACGTGACATGCATCTCTGTGGACCTAGGGGGTCCTCTCTTAAAGTCACTTCAGAGAAGGCGGTTTTAAGCCTGCTTCATTTTATGTCATTTGTCAGGTTTTCCCCATCATTTGCATCTGTTAGTCACCTACCGGTAAAGCTGTCTAATTGTGTTGGTGTTTATAATGATTACCTCTTCTTTCAGCTGATAGATTATGTTCTGCATTCTCATGTAATGATTATAAGGAAAGATCAAAAATCACAAAAATATGAATAAATGATTTCCCACTATCCCATTTTGATCCGGAGAGGCTAGCCAGAGCATTCAGACATGGACACAGTAACTTGGATATGCTTGAGTAGAAAATCATGTGCATTTTTATATTAAAGTAAACTAATCAACATTTGAGGATAAAACATGGATTTTATATAATTCATTGGACACTTTTTTGTATGAAATTCTTCATTTCATTTTACGCCAGTTGGGATTGTTAACCTAATGGACCTCTACACTCACACTTATGAAAATCGCATTGTAAAGGAAATTGAATGTCTATGTACACTCTTAGAAAAAGGGTTTTAAAAGCATTCTTTGGGCAGTGGTATTCAGCTCTTACCCCTACGAGGGCGGGAATCTGCCGGATCCCTGTTCTACCTCATCATTAATGTCACCCACCTGGTGTCCCAGGTCTGAATAAGTCTCGGATTAGGGGGTTGAGATGAAACAATGGAGTGGAACTGGCTTGGAGAGCCGCAGTTGAGTGCCCCTGCCCTGGGAGAAACCTTAATTTCCCGGAGAAAAAACACCATTAGTTCCAAGTACAACACTTAAGGGTTCCATGTAGAATCATCTGTGGAAATGGTTTAATACTGAACCAAATAGGGTTTCAGATAGTGTTCCTTCAAGGGTTCTCCTGTGGGGATGGAGTGTAGTGTCCCCTTAAGTCAAAGACAAAGTTTGGGATTATGATCAATTTGACCAATTAGAAATAATCCAGGACATTATTAGCGAAGTGTAGATTGGGTACCTGTCTGTTTCTGTTTTCAAAATATGGTAGCTACCTCCAAAAATGGCAGGCAAGGCAGACCCCAGAAACCGAGTGGCGCCCTGGCAACCAACACGTTTCACGGAAGGGCGTTGTACCAGATTCCCCTACACCACAACCTTTCCCTGTATCGTTACTTAACAGTTGTGTATTATACAGTCGGATGATTCATTTCTAACTGGGATGACAGTGTTTGTATTGTAGAGTAGGATGATTCATTTAGAGCTGTTGGATGACAGTGTTTGTATTGTACAGTAGGATGATTCATTTAGACCTGTTGGATGACAGTTTTTGTTCTTATTACTGTTGTTGTTGGTCATTTCATCATACAGTCATGCGTTGTCATGCAGCCTATTGTTTTGTAAACACTAATATATTTAATTTGTTATACAGCACATGAACATTAAACTCTATTTTTTTTTAAACTTGATGGTGTATGACTTCTAATTTGGATGTATTTTTCAGGCCAATCAAATGTTTTATGTTCCAAGTTATTAAGTTTATAGTGTAAACTACATTTAAAGTAACTGTCAAGTGTTGCATTCCCTGCACATACAATACTGGTGCATGTTATTCCATCTTTGTTTCCTAAACCATGTCAGTTAAAATGGAAAAACAAAGCTAAATAAAGCTAAAAAGAACACAGGAAACCACACAGTCCAGAAGGCAGGATCACATTTCTTTATTTTAATCAATGTTTCCTTTCTGCCATGTGCTCACCAACACCACTTCCTAGTTCCTCTATCACCTGGACCAATCAGGGCTGAGCAGGGGAAGGATTAGGTACAATCCTGTGCAGTTGAAATCAAGCATGTGCTATGAAAATGTTGGCTCTGTGTCTTAACACCATACTATCTGCATTAATGTGAACTTGCATACATCATCTTCCTATTTTGGGGGGAATTGAATCAATCAGAAACCCAACCTTAACCCCTCCACTGGTACCATCCCTAACCCCGCCACTGGTACCAACCCTAACCCCACCACTGGTACCAAACCTAACCCCTTCACTGGTACCATCCCTAACCCCGCCACTGGTACCATTCCTAACCCCTCCACTGGTACCATCCCTAACCCTTCCACTGGTACTATCCCTAACCCCTTCACTGGTACCATCCCTAACCCCTTCACTGGTACCAACCCTAACCCCGCCACTGGTACCATCCCTAACCCCGCCACTGGTACCATCCCTAATATAACCCATGTTTTCTGTGTTTTTGTGTGTGCATATCAAATCATCCCTAACCCCTTCACTGGTACCAACCCTAACCCCACCACTGGTACCATCCCTAATATAACCCATGTTTTCTGTGTTTTTGTGTGTGCATATCAAATCATCCCTAACCCCTTCACTGGTACCAACCCTAACCCCACCACTGGTACCATCCCTAACCCCGCCACTGGTACCATCCCTAACCCCGCCACTGGTACCATCCCTAACCCCTCCACTGGTACCAACCCTAACCCCACCACTGGTACCATCCCTAACCCCGCCACTGGTACCATCCCTAACCCCGCCACTGGTACCATCCCTAACCCCTCCACTGGTACCAACCCTAACCCCACCACTGGTACCATCCCTAACCCCGCCACTGGTACCATCCCTAACCCCGCCACTGGTACCATCCCTAACCCCTCCACTGGTACCATCCCTAACCCTTCCACTGGTACCATCCCTAACCCCTTCACTGGTACCAACCCTAACCCCTAATTCCTGTGGGCAGCCATCTAGAACACAAACAAACAGCGGCTGAAATAACCTCTCTGGAGTCACTTGACCCAATTAACTAATTTACTTCAATTAGTTCAAAAGGTTTATTTGTCATCTGCAATAACAAGTTGCAGCAATGAAATGCTTGGTTTTCATGTGACCTCATCCGCTGATTACAACCCTTTCAACAATGCAAGAGGAAGGAAAAATGTGTTTGAGTTGTCAGGCCACTGTAACCTGGCTTCAGATAGTCTTTGTGAATTAATATAACCCATGTTTTCTGTGTTTTTGTGTGTGCATATCAAATGCTGTGCTTTTTTTCTCCTTCAGACAACTCCACATAGTTGAATACGAAAGCATCTGACTCATTATCACCACCCATTTGAACTCTCTGGTAGGCTATTAAAAACCTTATGGTCACTACTGATTCCTCTTTTCACTGAAACCCGAAAGTATTGCATGTCACGTCTATGTAATAGGTCTTATTAGCTGCTTCTCTGTGGGTTTGTTACAGATTTTAAGGCACTCATGACATGATGGAGAGACGTGTAGCACACAAGTCCTGTCCGTCCTTCTTCACTGCCTTGTTCAGGCCTCAGTGATGGCCTCCAGAATCCCGACCCGTGAACGTGACTGTGTCTCCTGATAGCGTAGAGAACTGCCCCAGGGTCCCCCATGTATGGGTGAGGCCACGTGCCGTCATAACGCCAGGGTCACCGAGCTCAAGCGTTTTTGCCTTTGTGGTCCACTGACATATAACCAAGACGAGACATTATGAAACTACCAAATGACTAATCTCTGACGCGCTTGGCTGTTTCCCTGGGTCTCGCATGCGTTCGGACTGATAATAGAACATCCCCTCCGCCCACTGTAACCCACAGGCCAGTGTCTGCACGCACACACACACACACACACACACACACATGCGCGCAAATAGACGCCGAGACCCAGACCAGCCGCCATGGTGCATCTCGGTGTGGGCAGCATTAGACAAAGGTGTGTGTGTGTGTGTGTGTCTGCGTGTGTGTGTGTGTGGGTCTGTGATGAGCAGACACGACGCCAGGCTCAGCTAGGTGTGAAACTGACGTCGAAGAAAGAGTGGGCTACTGTGTCTTATATCCTGTCGTCCTTCTCTCAGAAGGATAGAGGACTTTGTTTTTAAAAGTACATCCTATTACCGATACCTCAGAGTAGCTGAGGGTTGCTCATTAAAAAAACCTGCCACCAATTTAATCATTTCAGTGTGCAGACAGGGCGTCTGTTTTCTAGTCCACAAGGGACAACCATTGTGTTGGCTGACGATTGTTTTTCTTTTCTTTTTTTGTGAAGAGAGCAATTTTTGGGCCGAGTACTGTTATTTTAATTAATACTTTTCATTGTCTAACGACGGGCACTGCTGGCGTCTGTACGAGTGTGGCTGTGAGAATGCAGTCAGAGTGAAGCTTGGCTGTACGTTCACATGACTGCAGTGGTTAACATGAATAAATTAAAGTGAATGGGGAAGATGGCAAGTGCTGCAAGCAATGTTCTCGGTGTGTGGTTTAACACTGGCTTCGTCTGATATGTTTTAGTTGTTTTATTTATATTTATTAAAACTTTGTTATTTACAGGAATGACCTAGGAGTCATTTGGGTTAACTTATCGGATTGATGGTGATAACTGGAATTATTATTGTGGACCAGTAAGATAAAATACCTTTCATATAGTTTTTGATTATGTGATACTATTCTGAAATTCTGTACTTGAGTAATGTCCCCATTCACCTTGATTATTATTGCACTTTTTTGCACTGTCATTTAAATAATTATTTATCTTCTAAAATATTAAAAACATGGATTTGTAATACAAATAAGACAAAAAAAATAATATGTTTGATGGTAAAAAATGAAACTGAGTTTTGACAAAAAAATTACATGGGTCCCAACTGATCTCAGCAGCATGATAATGAATTAGGCTACCCTTTTTAAGAACTATAACTGACAGTATTTAATGAACCACCAGATGGCAGTACCCACTTGCGTAAAATATATAAATTTTGCCCCATGAAAAGGCTTGTAACCTTTCTCAGTGAATTATTATTATTTTTTTTATATTTTGTCTTTACCTTTTTCTTACAGTTAGCTTAGCAATATGGTATACACACATCTTGTCACATTACCCAGGCGATGATGCCAGGAATATGAGTAGGTCCACCCTGAGGGTAGCACTATTTTTATTGTTGAGACAACACCCAATACACTATGAATGAAGTTACGCAGATGGGCCTGCCAATCTGCCTACGCCATGTTAACTCCAACTACAGCGACAACGTTATGGAGGCCTTCTCCTTCACACCTTCTGACGCATGAAGACTTCTGAGGATTATTCCAATGCAAAGAGTGACTGTCAGACGGACATGTAAATAATCCCACTCCCGCCTGGACAAACATCCACCTTCAATGAATAGGTCAAAGAGACATTGGCGGAAAGAACTGATCACAACATCCTCAGTGAATACATCCTCAGTGAATACATCCTCAATGAATACACACAAGCATTGTTGCATGTTGAATACCCTGGCGCCCCTCTGGTTTACAAAGAGCCTATGATGCTTCTTGGTGTTCTTTGGTGGTCTATTTTCATATACAATGCAAAAAAATTCTTACAAATAAGAATATTAAACCATATTTGAGGTGATATTTGCTTGAAATACGTGGTAGATGCTCAGGTTTATGACACGCCCAATTTAAGGTGTGGTTGTGTGACTGGGCCTACGAGTTACTACTCCGTAAACAGATCAGTTAATAAAGAAACAACATTATAAAAGAGTTCCACAGATTATTACAGCTGATATGTATCAATGGCTCTCTGAGTTTTTAACAGTTCTGTACATTTACAGAATGCAAGGACAATGCATATAATAGAAAAGCCTTTGCAGGAAATGGTTGGACTGAAAATAATTAACAAATTGTCGAAATCGTTGAGTGTAAATTCTGGGTTTAGACAGCTTTTGATACGTAATTTCATACAGTTAATCAGAAAGCTACAAATTATACAGGATAGGTATATATTCTTTATACATCTCATAGACTTCTCACAGAAGATACTGGCGTGAATTCATATTCTCTAGTTTAGGATTACTCTTACATTTAACTAGAAAAACAATTTCGACAACAGAGTCCTGGAAAAAGTTGGCCTCGGTTTCAGACAGAAGATGAGTAACAGCTAACATCTGTGGTCTCCACATTCGATGCTCATGCCTGTGGCGTACTGGACATTTTACAAACAACCTCTAGTCAGATTGTAACATGTGACATGAAATGTCTTCAGGCAAACAAAGGGATTGATTTGTTCTGATTACGGGTGTGGATTAAAGGTATGTACGAAAGGTTGGTAGTGAGTCTAGAGAGTCTGTGCATCTCTTATACGGCGCCCGGACTCACCCGGGGTCTTGACAACTCACCACATGCCGACGATATGGTATTGAAATGCGGATTAGATTAAAAGGGATTTCACTTCCCAGTCGTCTGGTCACTTCCTATGACTCCAAACATCGGTACGTCATGACAACGGGGTGCCATTTTGGGATGCGCGTTAACGGATGACCACCGCTGCTGCCTGCCCCTGTGCAACACGTTTACACAGCGCATCATTGATTTGTTGGAATGGATTAGTGTTGGGTTGCCACTGCACACAGCCACGTCTACCAAATGAAAGGTCAGTGTGTTCAGTGTGTGTCCGCTTCAAAACTAGGCCGATCTTTGGATCTGCCTGACTAAGCCAACCAGCTCAAACTGGGTTTTTTACTTCTGATCCATATTCATTTGACTGGCATGCTTTGTTCCAGTGAGTGGGTTGATCAATTTCTTAAATCCTGCATTTGCATGAAGTAGTACAGTATGCTGATTCCTTCACTGTTAAGATACAAAGGCATGTTAGAATGTGCTGAACAAGCCTGGTTGGTACTGCTGCATTCCTTTAGCAAAAAAAACAAAACAAGTAAGATATTTTTGTTTTATTTTTAACTTTTCTGACAGCCACTCTGTTGATCGCGGTGTGCTTCCTATTACTGGGTTGTTGTGGTTGTCCCACCGGGCTGAATTACTAAAATGTAGGAATGCATTGTACTAACACTGTGCTAACATTGTACTAACAATGTGCTAACATTGTACTAACATAAACACCACCACATTTTGAATCACTGTATAAGGCTTTCAGTTACAGAATGTAACTGATCGAAATAATTCATAAGTAAAAATACCTTTCTAATGTGGTCCTTATTGGTACAGGACAGAAACTGGTCATAATATTATAGTCCTACTTTTCATGTTGACTAGACTGGTGAGCACAACCAGAAGGACAGGCATGCTCTCTGTGGACTCCACTACACAGGACACATGCTTCCTTTATGTTGGGCCTCTTTAGTATCGGCTGGTGAGATTGGAAGAGTTGCAGTGACTCAATTACTTTCGGAGGCAGTCAGAGTCACAAGGGTCCGCTTAGATTTGTGTTGTTTTTCCTCTTCGCAGAAAAAGCCTGTCTGATTCCTTAGAATCTGGCTGCTCTGAGGCTCTTCCCCCTGGACTCGGCTGCTAATCAGGGGCAGTAGATGCGACAGGGCTGGGCCCCTGTCACAATGTTTACTGCTCTCATCTTCACCCTCCGAATTTGTCTTAGTCTTTCTCTTTAAATTTGGCAAATAGTACTGACGAAAAGCAACAGCTGTAAGGAACAAACACATTGTATTTCTCCCTGGCTCCTGAGTCTTCACATTGCCCCAAACACATTGTATTTGTCCCTGGCTCCTGAGTCTTCACATTGCCCCAAACACATTGTATTTGTCCCTGGCTCCTGTGTCTTCACATTGCCCCAAACACATTGTATTTCTCCCTGGCTCCTGAGTCTTCACATTGCCCCAAACACATTGTATTTGTCCCTGGCTCCTGTGTCTTCACATTGCCCCAAACACATTGTATTTCTCCCTGGCTCCTGTGTCTTCACATTGCCCCAAACACATTGTATTTCTCCCTGGCTCCTGTGTCTTCACAATGCCCCAGCGGCCACAGACACACTGACTTCCAGCATAATCTCACAGTTCAGACTTTTGCTTCACAGATATGTTGTTTTGCTCATTTCCATCCCGGGGGTAAACACACATCTCTCCCCCTCCCCCCTGCTGTGGGCCTCCAGCAGATAGCTGTACATATGACTTCCTTTTTTCCACAGCCCCCCAACAGTGGAGCTGTTTTCTGAATGCCTGCCTGACTGTCCTGGGGCCATAGGGGTGATAAATTACATTAGCTCAGTTCAGTTCTGCCTTGCTCACTCTATCTGTCTCTCTCACACACACACACACACACACAAACACACTCACAGGCCACCTTTCAACACAGCAGCTCAGCCAACCCCCCTCATGCCTGTCTGTGGTGACGTTTGTCGAAAGGCTGTCTGTTGCATGGTGTTCCTCAGAATGTGATGTCCCTCTGTTCCATACAGAATAAATTGCAAAGACCATTCAGATATCCGTTGGATTTTATGCCTCTCCTCACGTCTGTGACCGATTTTTAAACATGCATTCAAACCCTGCACAGATCATCTCTTTTGCTGTTGTATCACAACGAATGACAGTGTTTTCGTGGTCGGGATGAATTGCCTTAGTCATTGGCAGGACTACAAAGCAGGTCTGGGTCGCTGTAGCTCAGCGTTGTAACTTGGAGTTGGTGCGAGTGGGTGTTCTCTTTGGATCATCTGGCCTTTGGCTTTTTCTTCTTGCCTGATGACTCAACCTAACATCTTCCACAGCGTTATTGCTCAGTCCGAGACTTGATCAGGGGTGCCGTACAAAGCAACATTTCTTCATCTCATGTTGAAAACGACATACTGAGTCTCCGGCCGCTCTGTTAGAGACGTAATGACAGTCAGTTTGTCCCCCATTCGAGCCCTAGAACACACTGCGTCTTTAGCACTTCGTGGAAATTCCCAGGTAGTCCACTTTCTTGAGCACCATTGGCCGGACTGTTGAACCATCACTTCCATAAGATCAGGGGTGTTCAGGAATAAATGTATAACAGATGGTCATCCCATGATAGTGAACTTGGTTCCACCTAGTGCTCCTAACTTAACGCCCAAGTGCTGTTTATTTGTAAAGTCAAGACTGAAAGCTTTAGGAGGAATAATTGATATGAGGAAACAGGGGCGTACGTTTGATTTCAGATGTGAGGGGGACATATAATTTTTTGCAAATGCACATGGTTTTGGAATGCGGACACCCGACCAAAGGTATGATGGTCGGGTGTCCGCATACTTTTGGCAATATGGTGTATGTGCACTGGTGGACACAACATCCCTTTGATTCTGAAAGAATAAACATGAAAAACACTGCCTTCAGTTCTTAGTGTGGGTGACATAATGTGATGTACATTTTGCCTGTACTGTACTTGAATTTCCCCAAACTCCACCACAAGCCTCTGGCATGACTACACTTGTTGACTCAATATCCTTCCGGTTCTGCTAACACATATGAACATTCAAAATATGGGCTCTTGTAATTTTTATCATAGGTACTCTTCAACTACGAAATCTAAAAAAATAAATAATAGAAAATCACAATGTATGATTTTTGAGTAATTGATTTGCATTTTATTGCATGACATAAGTATTTGATACATCAGAAAAGCAGAACTTAATATTTGGTACAGAAACCTTTGTTTGCAGTTACAGAGATCATACGTTTCCTGTAGTTCTTGACCAGGTTTGCACACACTGCAGCAGGGATTTTGGCCCACTCCTCCATACAGACCTTCTCCAGATCCTTCAGGTTTCAGGGCTGTCGTTGGGCAATACGGACTTTCAGCTCCCTCCTAAGATTTTCTATTGGGTTCAGGTCTGGAGACTGACTATGCCACTCCAGGACCTTGATATGCTTCTTACTGAGCCACTCCTTAGTTGCCCTGGCTGTGTGTTTCGGGTCGTTGTCATGCTGGAAGACCCAGCCATGACCCATCTTCAATGCTCTTACTGAGGGAAGGAGGTTGTTGGCCAAAATCTTGCGATACATGGCCCCATCCATCCTCCCCTCAATACAGTGCAGTCGTCCTGTCTCCTTTGCAGAAAAGCATCCCCAAAGAATGATGTTTCCACCTCCATGCTTCACAGTTGGGATGGTGTTCTTGGGGTTGAACTCATCCTTCTTCTTCCTCCAAACATGGCGAGTGGAGTTTAGACCCAAAAGCTCTATTTTTGTCTCATCAGACCACATGACCTTCTCCCATTCCTCCTCTGGATCATCCAGATGATCATTGGCAAACTTCAGAAGGGCCTGGATATGCGCTGGCTTGAGCAGGGGGACCTTGTGTGCGCTGTAGGATTTTATTCCATGACGGCGTAGTGTGTTACTAATGGTTTTCTTTGAGACTGTGGTCCCAGCTCTCTTCAGGTCATTGACCAGGTCCTGCTGTGTAGCTCTGGGCTGATCCCTCACCTTCCTCATGATCATTGATGCCCCATGAGGTGAGATCTTGCATGGAGCCCCAGACTGAGGGAGATTGACCGTCATCTTGAACTTCTTCCATTTTCTAATAATTGCGCCAACAGTTGTTGCCTTCTCACCAAGCTGCTTGCCTTTTGTCCTACAGCCCATCTTAGCCTTGTGCAGATCTACAATTTTATCCCTGTCACGTCCTGGCTGTGCTCCTAGCCATCTCTGCGCTGGGCTCGGGGCATAGCCAGGACAGGACAGGAGGTGGCATCTAGCCACCTCTAATCCTTTTTGGTCTCCCCAATTGGAGGCATGTGTTGGTCATTGCCTCCAATTGGGGACCCTATTTAAGTTCATTGTGTTGGCCATGCTATGTGGTTCATTTTGGTTTTGTCCCTGTTTTAGACAACCCACGTCACTGGTTGCTGTTTTTTGTTGTGTTTGGTTTTTCCCTTTATTAAACATGGATTATTGGAACTACATCGACTCTGCGCCTGTGTCCTACCACAACCTCGTACGTGACAATCCCTGTCCTTACACAGCTCTCTGGTCTTGGCCATTGTGGAGAGGTTGGAGTCTGTCTGATTGAATGTATGGACAGGTGTCTTTTATAAAGGTAACGAGTTCAAATAGGTGCAGTTAATACAGGTGATGAGTGGAGAACAGGAGGGCTTCTTAATGAAAAACTAACAGGTCAGTGAGAGCCGGAATTCTTACTGGTTTGTAGGTGATCAAATACTTATGTCATGCAATAAAATACAAATTAATTATAAAAAAATCATACAATGTGATTTTCTGGATGTTTGTTTTAGATTCCGTCTCTCACAGTTGAAGTGTACCTATGATAAAAATTACAGACCTTTACATGCTTTGTAAGTAGGAAAACCTGCAAAATCGGCAGTGTATCAAATCCTTGTTCTCCCCAATGTACACTGTAAAGCAAAGTACCTGCTCATGTTCCAAAAGCCAGTCTTAATTACGATATACTGTCCTGCATCCCCACTGTTCTAAAGCAGGGTTTGAGCTTCTCTTATGATACTGTTCTTTATAAAAAGTGGGGAGACAAAATGCAGTTTTCTAAAAGTGGGGGGGACATGTCCCACTCATTTATAATGAAACCTACACCACTGTGAGGAAGTACTGTTCTAAACAGTGAAGATTATTACAACATTCAGCTGAGTCTCTGGTCGTAGGTGTCTACGACCAGAGACAGATTTTTGTCTTTGAAATCTTAGAATTATAGGATATAACACATTCATGTTCAGAATTACTGCAGTAAACCAAGAGTCTAGTATTCAGTGTTCTCTGATTTCTTCTTCATTCCTGCATAATAATATATTATAAAGTGGGTGGTTACAACAATACTGAATTCTTTATGACCGAAAGTGGTGGTTAATGACACTGTACACCATGGGTATAACCCAAAATAAACTACTTTTACTGTTCGATTTGCTCTGGTAGCCAGTTTCTAATTGCAATATTGGCCGTCCACCAAACCCCCCACACCTTATTACTTAAAATATGAGCCATTTAAAAGATGCTCATGTGCCAAAAGACTGCTTCCATTTTAGGATACATGCATTGGACCTCCAGTGATATAAAATACGAACCATAATATTATACAGTACATTACTTATGCATGTAAAGCAAGCAGATGACAGAAAAAACACTGAAGCTTGACATTCTAAAGGGATTTTAATGGTAACAGTTAGAGCTCCCTATTTAAACACTAACTAGGACAAACTGACATTTACGGCAAAGAACAACCAGTCACATAACTGCCTGAAGCAGAGAAGACACCAAAGTCATGCTTTCAACAGATGATTTTCTGTGTTTTCAATGTTTTCATCCTAGAGCTTGATTTAGTTTTACAGCAATTCTTCAAGGGATAAGCAACACAGCCTATTCTTTTGATAGCATCTTGTGGTGCATGGTAAACAATATGGCTTCCCTATTTCTGGTTTCAGATGGCAATGAAACCCTTTTTCCCACAAGTTCTAGAATGTTAAAACAGATGTCAGTGTTCCGTGACTTTACCTCATATGTTGTTGACTTCTAAAACTAGGCCAAAGGCTTTTTCAAAGTGACATTTCGGGCAAAACTAAGCAACAAATAGTTCACATTTCATAGTCTTTTTTCTAACCCTTCATAGTTTTCTGTAAATACTATGTCTTTTGTCTTTATTTGTTCTCAGATCAATGGAAATTGCCTTTCTTGCACTTTGTTATTACATTTAATTTAATTTTCCATAAAGTTTTGGATTGAATCAACACGAAATACGCTTCAGTAAGCTACCCATCTTCCATTTCCTGTGGTGATTTAATCAGAAACTCACATTTCTTCAGAAACAAAACTCAAAGGGATTTGCATATCCACTGACAGTTGTAGATGTTGCCAAGGAACCTGAATGACGGCAAGACGTATAGAACCAGTCTAGAATAGTCAGAACGATGTGTATCGTCCCAGTGAAGGTCACATATGAAGTCATGTATGTTAGGATGACAGCTGGATTCTTGACCCGAAAGTCAGAGTTAGCTGTTGTTTTCCTCTAAGGCTGTTCTTTAGCAGCCTGCCTCCCAGATGATACAACGAAGGGAAGAAACCTCTAGACATTGGAGCCAATGGAATTAATTGTTTTTGAAATTTGATATGGGCAGTTGAATACGTCAGGTTTTAAAGCAATTGGTCCGCGCTTACCTCATGGTCGAGCCTGACTCACCGCAGTCAAAATGGTGTACAAACATGAACTCATGTTGGAACATCTGCGTCTGTTGGAACAGCTAATGAATTTACACAGAGCTGGAAATTGAGATGAAATTTAGTGAGTCATTCTGTATATATGCACACAATTTATGCCATTATTCAAATAGTATTATGGACTTCTGATGTCTCTTTGTGTATTCATGGAAACAAAATACTAAGCCATGACAAATATTTTAGAACATAAAGTGAAAAGATGACTTGGACTGACTTGACCGTGAACTAGTGATTTAATAACATTAATTTATGTTAAGGAGGCTGTATTCTCCTCAGTGGCTCAGTCACCATGGGGATGATTGTGTTTAGCGCTGCATTCCAGGAGGATTTTATTTGCAATGTGCAGTGCTACCTCACTCCCCCTCACCTAATTTGCTTTTTCTTTTGCTTGTTTTTCTTAGGGGAAAAATGGACGCATTTCTTTTTTACTTTTGTGTAAGTTGCAAAACAGTTTAATGAGATCTGAGGGAAAGGGGGTTAGCTGGGGTTTTTCAGAAACAACATCGCCATAATAGTGTTGCTTACTAAAATCATACTCCAGTTTCCATATTGATTGAATGTTTTTTGTATCGTCCCACAAAGACACATGAAGATGAATTGCATGGACCACCAACCTGGCCAAAGAGAAAAGTGTTTGCATGGCAACTGGGTCCTTGGCCTCTTCCTTTCAGACACTGTGCTCCCCAGCATACTAAGTACCCTGGGTTGAGTTATTGTTTGTGGAGAGTGTCCGACAAAATGTCCTATTGATGTTTTCCAGGAGCCACCTCTCTCTACTTGAGGGAATCAATTAGATATGGCACCGTCTGCATTCTGTAAACCTATGGACAGCATGGAGGTTTTTAAGCTACCATTTCTTCTCAGTGTTGCCCACTAAACTCAACATATAGTCCTTAATGTATATTCATATGAAGTGTTCATTTGGCAAACCCCTAGAATCTTGAGATCGGCGCAATTGTCAAAGGAATGTTTGGCAGGGTGAACTCTTTCCTCACAACTCCAAGTCAGGAGGAATCAATGGCCAACAATAATAATTCCACTGAGGAAGTGTACTCTCATGTTATTTAAAATTCCAACCACTTTGGTTTTGCACAATTATTCTTTACTGTACTAAGATCTAAATAAGGATTCTTTTTTTAATATATACAGCTCCGGAAAAAATTAAGAGACCACTGCACCTTTCTCTTTCCTTTCCAAAAATGTTGAAAAGGAAGGTTGTGAGTGAGGAACAGAAGGGTTAAAATTAAGAGATTTGCAAATTGCAAATTGAACGCTTCTGTTCTTCACTCAAAACTTTCCTTTTCAACTTTTTTGGAAAGGAAAGAAAAAGGTGCAGTGGACTCTTAATTTTTTCCGGAGCTGTACATTTTCACCGGCGGGCTTGTTCTTCAAGAAGCAGACAGATTTAAAGTTGAACATCAGATTTGTAAGACACAGTTACAGATGCCCACAAGACATAATTTGCTGTTTAACTACAGAGAAAGGTTTTAGGGAGGCTAAATTAAAAAGTATTTTCTCATCTCCATAGGGATACCAGAGAGCTACTCAAATATCCTGCTATGCAAACTGGCTCCTTTAGTTCTCCTCTCTCTTCTCATTCTCAACAAGCTGCCGATTGTGGTCTCACAAGTCACACAGGTCCACCATTAAACCACAGTCAACAAGTGGGTTTTGACAAACAATTCCACAGGAAGTGAAGATCCGAAATGCTGCTGTTGAGCAAACTGAGGAATTCTTCACAGCAAAACGTGTCTGGCCCCTTCAAACACGCCCCCTGCTGGCTCTTCAGAGTGCTGAACATGTCTTAAGGACATAAGTTCTCTTGGAAAGGAAATATTACTTCAAAGGTCTGGGATGGGTTTAATTCAAACTCTATGGAAATAACTATACAAACTAAGTTAACAAGTCTATGCCAGTGTTTTGTTCTCCATCTTGTAATACAAACAAGCCCTTAAACACATGGGGGTACATACAGAGAAACATAAAGTAGCAGGCCTGAAAGTAAACACCCGAGCACAGTTTCAAAGTCTGGTTTTGGGGAAGGGCAAGGTTTGGTTGAAGATGACGGTTTATTTGATAATCTGATGTATTGTTGTAATGGGACTTTGGAGAAGATACAGTCAGACACGCAAATTAATGTCCTTGATTCGAATGGTGTTGACCCCAAATCCTATCAAACAGCTACAAAAGATTATTTAGCATGTGCAACCCAGTGGTACAGTATAGAAACATATGATTTTAGTAAAAACCACAGGCTTTCCCATGTCACCCTGGATACTTTGGGATGATAAAGTCTTCATGCATCCTGTCAATATCGATGAAAAAATAAATGATCCTATTTCAGTTAAAGTTCTGAAATACAATTTTTCCTTTTTCCTGAAACATAGTCAATAGTATATTCTCCATGTGTCTTGATGAAACAAAGCCGGTACCAAAGGCTTGCCATCTCTATCTGTTGTCCTTGCCCTGTTGGGCGGAAGCGCTGTTTGACCATGGAGAGGCTCATTGAGAGTTGGCCATTTGGCCCACAGTGAAAAGACTGGGACTGGAGAGCACTGAGGACTCTGTGGACGCCGGATACCGAGGCCCTGGATCGATGGTGATTAGCATTGTGTTTCCTCACAGTGGCCCCTCTTCACTGAGAACCAGAGGGACTGGAATTTACCCCAGTGGTCCGGCTTGGCGAGAAAAGGAACAACGTCCACATCACAAATACTGTAGAAAGAATGATAATTGAAAGACATTGCTTTGCCCACCAGTGTTTTCCCCTTCTTGGGGATTTTGTTTTACGTGTTGATGTACACTTTACTGAGTTGGATTCTCTGTTCTAGGCAGGTCTGCAGGGCTAAACTCTGACAATTGGTGCCTTGTTGATTTTCTTGCAAAGGACAGGCCAACCTGACCTCATAAATTAACACTATATCCAAAACATTGGATTACTGGGATTGTCTGGGTAGATGGGATAACACAACATTGAGAATAAGCCTTGGCATACCCTGCAGTGTTAAACCTGTCTCATCAGACAAACACCTTTTTTTTTTTTAAAATAACTTTGAATTGTATTTTATTGTAATTACAAAGTTACTATTTTACACTTAGGCATTATGCGGATAATTTATTCTATGCTACAAGTCCTGTGTTCAGGAAAACCACAAATTGTAGTACTGATCTAAGTTGAGGCAAGTAGGCTATTTGGGCTGGCTGGATGATGACAAAGTATATGGGTATGTGAAACAATTAAACTCTCACTTGTCCGCTGAAAACGGGGTAGGTGAGGGGCCCGAGCACTGCTCTGTCCTGTCCTACACAGACCTTCTCAGACTTACACACACAAATCCTCCAGAGCTGACGTCACCCAGCCTGTCTCCAAACCGGACGCGGTGCAGCAACAACTCTGTGGACTAGTTTTGGCGTTAGCTGTGCATCTCCGGACGCAACATCGCCCGTTCGCTCAACTTTCAACGGACTCCTCATCTTCGGAAACAGTGGGCAACAAAAATGGGTACGTTACGTTTCTTTTGAAATATGCATTCCCCGTTGTTTTTTAGTTCAAACTTACATTTGTCAATGACAACTTTTTCCATTCCCGTTGATACTCTCTAGCCCCCCACTGAACACGCAAAGCGCATCTTAAATTGTCATGTTTACAATATTTGTCGACCCAGTGGATTTCTATCGGACACGGTTTAGCAGGCTATCAGCATTAGTGTAGTTGAACAACTCATGCAATGCGATTAAGAGATAAGTCTGAAGGATTTCCCGACAGGCGCAACGAGGCAAGAACTGATCAGTTGATAACTAAAGTCACCAGCCAACATTGATTCACAAAAACTCTGATTTGTTTTTCAGCCACATATGTATTATTGACCCCAATTCCATGTTCGTAACGACAACTTGAATTTCTTATTTTTCTGTGTAGATTGGTTCTGAAGAAACAATTATTATTTTACTACAAATGGAGTTGGAAATGCTTTCGCATAGCCTATTGATATGCTGCAGATTGATGACAACATTGTTGAATTACTGCTGGTGTGTTCCTTGTGTAGTTTGCCTTCGATTTGAACTAAAGTAACATGTTACTCAGCTCAGGATAGGCATTTGTTGACCCTAGGTTTGATCGTTGTTAGTGTGTAAGGAATGTAGGGAAGATTCAGTATAGTTCATCAACAAAAACATAGGCGCCTTCTATATAAGAACATGGACTATTGTAAGTTTACTGTGCGTGGTGTGTTCTGAGGGCCTGGAAATAGTTGTACTGGGATATAATTCCTGTGTCCTATCGGTCTCTCTGACTCACTCCCCAGTGTTCACCATCTGTGTTCTCCACTCCAGGGATGCTTGGCTGGGCGCAGGGAGCTGCAGCAACTTCTTAACGGCTCCCTGTTGACTTATGGGCTTAAAGATGGAGAAGGAGCACTCTCATTTGCACCCCCCCCCCCACGTGCTCCGTGAGACTGTAAAGCTAGCCGTTGTCCTTTAGGTCCGTAATATCATAGCACGCAGTCCTTTATTAGCAGTAGAATAATTATCATGAATGCAGAAATAGATTATCGCAGCCCTCCATGGTAGGACTAACTGTTGTCTAAAACAGCAGCGGTCTCTCTCTCTCTCATGGTTTTGGTCCTCTGTTATGGAGTGAACGGAGACTTTGTTCCTCACAGAGATGGACTGACTCTCAGAAAAACCAATGGAATTGAGCTGTCATAGAAGCCCGTTGATTTGCTATTGTGCCGCTGAGGCAGTGGAGTAGCTGGGAGGGCAGAACTCTGACAGTGTGAGAATGTGTTTCAGCATTCATTAGTTCCCTCTGAAGCTTCCACAGGGGCCTCTTTGTGCTCCTAATTTGGCCCCGCTCTTTTGTGTGAGACTTCAGTGGCTGTTGATGCCGAGGGAAGCTCACTGAATTGCAAGCTGCCGAGTAGACAGGCTCCCTGTGAAATACTGCAGCATGGTCAATCATCCTCCATCTCTCTCAGTAGATATAGCCCTGCGTTGCCATTGACCTTTGTGCGTTGTCCACTGTCTCAGGCTCTGTTCATATTCAAATGCGTCTCTGTAAGAGTTTAAGACAACAGGTCCCCCTAGAAGGGATGGAAAGGCGAGACACTGTAGGTGGGCAGGTAGCCTAGTGTTTAGAGCATCTGATTAATAAACGGCAGGCAAAATTATAAATGTGTCAACGCTGTTCTGACCTTGAGTAAGGCACTTAACCCTAATTGCTTGCAGGTTGTTTCTGTGGGTGACAATGTGTTCTCAGTCATTTTACGGGTAAAAAGAAATGTTTGTGTTCCCATCAACCAACCATTCAGCTGATGGTGAGTGCTGATGGTCGTCCTGTAAACATTACTGTTGCTACAGTTAACTTTTTCTCTAAGATGTCTTTGTCCCTGTCACCATGAGAATGACTATGAAGTGACGTGAAGCAATGTGCTGATGACTGTGATTGCTGTGGAAAAACTGGCACATAAGCGTTGGGAATAACTGAAGTGGCTCTGACGGTCAACCTGTTTTGTGTTCGGGAAATAGATGTCTTGCAGCTGTTCAAAGATATTTTTTGTTCTCCACGCTTCATAAAAAAAAAAAAAACATGAAAGACTGTTGTGGATAAAGAGGGGAATGCGAGCATGGACTGGTGACTATACCCCAAAATAAACAGGACGCCTAAAAGGCACGGAGACCGGACGGTGACTATAGATAACTGGGATTGCGGGATGGCAATGGTGGCTGATTGACATGATTCGC
Organism: Esox lucius; assembly: GCF_011004845.1. Classification (NCBI taxonomy): domain Eukaryota; kingdom Metazoa; phylum Chordata; class Actinopteri; order Esociformes; family Esocidae; genus Esox; species Esox lucius. The sequence goes on from NC_047588.1 coordinate 37,044,883, forward strand.
CTTAGGCATGTTCACTTTTTTACTGTGCATGTGAACAGCTATGGCATAAAGTAGCTGATGGCTTTATTTAGGCAAAAAGGGGTAATTACTGGTTTTAATTACTTTGTGTTTTTTGTCAGGTCTAATTGTAGCTACAGCCCAGTCTCAGCGTAGCAACTCCCAACAGATTTGGGACAGTAAAATATCACTGCATTCTTTGCTCACAAGCATCCATGCAAAGGCATTCTGTTTCTTTCCGTAATGCTCTTCTGACCAGGACATCACGCGGTTAAAACAAAGTCTCGTCTGACATCCTCTGTTAACTTGCAGGCGCTCATGCAGCCCGAGGGAGCTGCTCGAGTGCGTAGAGACCAGGAAATCATTGTTGATGCCGTCCCACTCCCAGGCAATGCCGGCCAATTTTCATCTCCCATTGGGCTTCACAGCCACTTTTCAGCCAACGCCACAGTCAAGGCTCAAGCCCAGACTGTGGTGGTCAGCTTTTGCTACGAAAGGGTTGCCTTTGACCGCTGCGCCAACCGGGAACCCTGAATGCCTGGGTTATTCATTAGTTGAACGACTCTTCAGATCGCATCAAAATTCTTCTGCCTTTCCTTAATCTGCAGCTGGTTTTATACTGTAGACATTCTGGAAGTAAACCAGGGCAGATGCCAAAAGGGGGACAGTCACAAGCCTGTCAATTTCTCTTTCACACAGACAGTTGAATTATGTGCCGGGAAGCATTTTGGGCTGTCTTGTGACCACCAGCGGCAAATCAAATAAAGCGAATAATGGACAAACTTGACTCTGAACAGCTCCTCTCTGTTCCTCCAAGAGTCAAGTGTTTGATTGGCGAGCAGAGGAAAATAGTTTTTCCTGCATGGAAAATCGCGAAAACCTCTTTTTATGAAACAGTTTTCCCCCTGCTGTTTACAGCCAGCTCTCAGCACAACAGTTCGCTGGAAACAGTGAATCATTCACCGCTGGCGGTGAAACCTCAAGGTCTGCACCCAAGTCTATAAATATAATCTGACACGGAGACATAATGACTTGATTACCCAAAGGACTTTTGTTAACTGTCATTCGATAAGACGTCGCAGGGACGCAGTGGGTTGGTCATCTTTGATCATCCTCAATCAGTCGCTGTTCACAGGTTACACCCCTCAGTGACATGGGTCTTGTGTCAGCTGTTTCCAATTGGCTGTTATTTCCGTCACTCTTGACCCAGCCGACACGCCTACAGAGGAAGCCCTACTCTGTTTAATGGATACGGCCTGTCCGAAATGTAGCTGAGAAACCTGAGTCGAGGGTGTTGACTTGGGGGGCTGTTTGGAGTTGACTCGGCCTGCTCTTTGTGCCACCATCTGTTGTGCACCAGGATGTCTGGAACGTGTCCGATGTCGATTTTGTTTCCGCCAAGCAGAGCCACGGTGTATATGTTTTTTTGAAGTCTGCAGAAACAAGTTTGGTTTGTTATGGCAGTTCAGACGAGAAATCAACCTTATTGATCGCAGACATTCTTGTACGGATAGTGCTTATTAGACGGAAAGAGCCAGGACACCTGTTTAACATCCTGTCCAAAAGACGCTACCCTAAGCAAGGCAACGTCCCCTTCCCTGCCCTGGGGCACTTGGATTTGATCTTTAGACCACTTCCGAAAGGAACGTCAGGAGCGACAGGAATGACCCGGCTTCAGATTCACTGGCATGTTCTGTGCTGCTGGAAAATATCTGAAATGTTCACATTTGATCATTAAGAAGGGATGATGTGCAGTAGGACGGGATGATGTCGTAACACACGGCATTGTGAGGAGTAGTTTTCTTTACTTTAAAATTATTTTTGATCTACTTTTAGTGAACGTTGGAAACCAAATTGCAGTGGTTAAAGATCTGTTAATTTGGCATTCTTGTTTTATTTCAAAACCACGATGATCTGCAGACAAGTCACATTCTTTTTAGTAAATTCTTGATCATCTTTACTGCAGGATTCATTCTGGCCTACAAGTTTTTCAATTGCAATCCGTCCTGATTAGAGTAGATCAAATGTTATAATAATATTTGAATGTGCATTTCCCAATCAGACATAATGCCAATATACTTTACATAGTATATTTACATTTAAGTGAACATCAGCTGGCTCACCGGAAAGACTTGGAATGCCCATCAGTAACATGTACTCAGCCCCTGGTCCCTGGTCTAATGAGTTTACCGCATCATGGCCCCCCACTTAATAGACCCCCACTCTATTATTATTTAGGCAGTTTCAGTGGAATTCTCATTATTTATACTTTTATAGTAAGTCTTTCTTTATGGGTTTATAGTCATCAAATATGCTTAACATCCATGTAATAAACAGTTTGTTGCCATAATTTAATGATTTCTGGGCCTCTGTCCATTTGTAAAACGCTCTCCCCAACCCTCTCTGATAATGAAGGAGCAGATGGGACCCACAGATTCCTCACAGATTGTCTGAGCTGCTCTGAAGTGAAACCTCTTTTTATTCCAACCACATTACATTTCTTTCTCTCTCTTCTATTGTTTCGCCTTCTGACCTCTTTTTTTCTCTCTCTTCCTCTTCTCTTCCATCTCTCTACTCATCCACACCTCTCCTCCCTCCATCTTTCTCTTCCTTCTCTTCCTTCCTTCTCTCTACTCATCCACACCTCTCCTCCCTCCCCCTCTTTCTCTTCCTTGTCATCTCTTCCATCTCTCTACTCATCCACACCTCTCCTCCCTCCATCTGTCTCTTCCTTGTCTTCTCTTCCTTCTCTCTACTCATCCCCACCTCTCCTCTGTCCCCCTCTCTCATTTGTTCTTCTCCATCCACTAACCTTGCATCCATCCAAGAGCTCTTGTTAATTTGCTGTGCTTAATAAGTCCTGCTCCGTCACACAGAGGGCCATTGTTTGCTGTGATATTACATTATAGGAATAGAAGCATGTCCCTGACTCCCCCCATTTTATTGAGGGCGTCCACATCACCCCAAAGTGGTGGGGTTCAAAGTCCTGGCCTCCTGAGGTTACCCATGTCGGAGGGGTCCCGGAGGATGGAATGTTGACAACATTTCCTGGATATGTTAATGAGCACAGCCGGCCTTCTTCAGATCTGCTTTGTGACCTAAACCCTTTTTCCCTTTGACCTGGTCGTTTCGTTTTTTTTTTTAGCGAGTGTTGTGGATTTTTGTAATTGAACATTACCCGGAGCGTTAGGGGAAGTGTGTGAATGGACCAGATCTTGTCCTGATCCTGTCCATTTACACTGAGATGTGTTTTCATTCAGGTCACCATGCATCTTTCAATTAAAAATAATGTGGACACGATCAGAATGTGGACAAGATCGGGACAAAGGACACACATTAGTGTCAGGTGTAAACAGGGCTTTTGTCGACCCCTGTCTATGGACAAACGAACGGTGTCAGTGGTGTTTTGTTCAGCACAAAAATGTCTGTTTCACACAAACATTTCCAGAAGGCCTGGGTGACATAATGGATTGAACAAGCAGGCAGGCAACACTGCTGATGTGCATTCACGCTCTCACTGCACAGCCCTGTGCTCTGCATCATGATTGCCACATACCGCCCAGGTCAAAACACTAGACGCAGAGACATGGCCACACTCCACTGTACCCACACACCATGTCCCTCCATAAAGTCTCATCAGCCCAGTCTGTTCCTGGACACTGGATTGACAAGACCAAAGATCAGTAACTATTTCAGAAAAGAAAAAAAAACAGACCTACTGTCAAGCTTCTGGCAAACCAACAGCCCGCTCGGATCATGGGAGCCGCTGTGCATCAGGAGTCGTGGCTTTTGTGACTGGTTGCAGGAGACAAAACCACACTGGCTTCATGTGACGCCTGGCCACTGATGCCATGTGCCAGAGACAGCTCTGTATGTTGTGACATCATTTCCTGTACAAGATACCTAGTGGCCAAAACCCCACAGTACCAGATTAGGATCAGTGCCAGAGAATTAGCCAGTGAGTAGGCAGGTGAGACCGAGGTTATTAATAGTGTCTGACAAGATGGGCTGATCCCTTTGGATTTGCGTTTTAGTATCTTAGAAGCACTAGTCTTTCAATGGGGCAAGTATGGAAAATGGAGCTCACTGTGGTTGTGTGCAGAAAACGGGTGATTTATTATTTTGAAGCATATGCCTGAACATGACAACTGCAAGGCACGTTGTGGGAATTTTGCCGTCTGCAGGGAGCTGGTAACTCTGGACTTATTCAACCCATGATGTCTTTGTCACTCAGTTCAATTCTGTAATCCGTTTGACCTTGTCCAAACCAGTGCCTGGACTTCCCCCATACAGATTTTTTGTCTCTTTTCGCATGTCTTTGAGCTACAGTTTTGTCTTATATATGCTTCTCATTCATTTCTTTTTTGAAAAGGAGAGGTGTATTGTGGGTGACAGTTAGGTAGCTGTTTTGAAAGTGAATGGTCTGGCGCTTCCAGTTAATCCCCTCCAAGGTCGTTCGCAGAACGCCAGAGAGACAGGGACCACATCCCCTGCAGAATACGTTAGACTGGGAGAAGAGGCGGCCAGACCGGCCCACTGGCTAGCTGCCCACCGAGCCTATTCAGCCGATCCACAGACAGCTCTTTGTCCCTGGCTCCTTAAGCGCTGCTGCTAAACAACCGTAAGACAATAGCATCTGGGGTCCCCCCCGTACAGCCTCGAGAGGTGTTCACCATGTGAAGGGGCCAGAGCCAGAATGGCCGGCCAGAACCGGGCCATTCAGGCTCAGAACCGGGCCATTCAGGCACAGAACCGGGCCATTCAGGCACAGCCAAAAATGTACGCTGGCGATGTATCGAGCAGGCCGCCGAATGAAAACCAAAGTAACCCTCCCAGAAGCCCTCTAGGCCACTTCAGTACTATATGAAAGGAAGTCCTCACGCAAGGTTTGCTTTAATACTTCAGTGGCTGTGGCCCAGCAGTGTATGGGGTTGCCTGCAGTTGCTGTTCCAATTTGCTGAAGGCCCTTTAAAGTGATACGTTATTGTTTTAGGCAGTTGACAACTTTGGTTTCGGCGAACATGCCACTGAAACGTCTTGTTTCCTATTAAAATTAAATCAAGCCATCGCCGACCTTAAAACTACGTACATTGTTAAACTGCTTACGTGAAGCAACGCCTGTAAAACTGGAAAGGTAGTGATTAGACCCATGTCCCTGTAATCAAGCCACAATGAATCAAAGCTATTTCAAGATACATTCAGAAGATGCATCTGTTCGTCTAGGTCTCTGTGGACTTATATCACGCACACATAATAATTTCCCTGCAGTCAGTTAACGTCCAACGTCCAAGGCATGTGAGGGAACAGGGGTCTCGTGGCAATGAACATTGGTCACAGAACTCATCTCCAGAATGGGGTTCTGGTGTACCAAGGGGTTCAGAGTCCAGCTCACACGGTTCACTGCGCATCCTCCAGGGATTGTCCTAACAGGCATAGAAGGAGCGTCTGCCAAACAGAGGAGAATATCTGGAATAGCTGAGCTTTCGGTCCGGATAAAGCGACAGCTGCAGGAAACCAAATCGCTTGTGTATCCAGGGATCGTTGGCTTTGCCACTCATATTGTTTTGGGATTGAGTGAATTAAAAGTAAAAAAACAGTATAGTTTTTTTCCCCTCTACACAGCGAAGGACAAAGGAGTCATGATGAAGAATGTTATTTACAGTGTTTAGATCCATGAATAAGCATTGGACGCCCTCAACACAAATACAAGAAAGGATCAAAGCTTGGCTGGTTTAAAGTAATAAACATTCTTGGCAACCTGTCCATATTTACCAATCTATCTGGTTGTTTTTGTTAATGTACAGCAAGCATCACTGAGTCTCTGTGGTTTATGGGAGAGTATAAGCTGAGGATTTTGTATCATTCCAGTTCATATATGAGGAAATGAGAAGTGAAAACATCGAGGACAGTGGGAGGGCATTGCTGCAAAGCCCTGGACTAAGAGAATCTCAGTCTGAAAAGAGATTTGGGCCAGGAAGAGGAAGTCCCAGATGTTCCCGTCTGAAAAACAACTTGACCCCATAACCGTGTTCAGTGATCACCATGGTGGAGAGAAGTTACCAGTACATGATATTGACGGGACATTAATGTGTGACCTCCACTCCGAGAAACACACTTCAACGAGGGAGAACACAGCTGGAATGGGAAATGGATGAAGTCGATGCGGAAAGACAGGCAGAAGGAGAGAGGAAGGGAGACGGAGAGGGGGAATCTGGTAGGGGGAATCTGGTAGGGAGAATCTGGTAGGGGGAATCTGGTAGGGGGAATCTGGTAGGGGGAATCTGGTAGGGGGGTTTTCTGGTTCACCGTTACCCTGACTATGTTGGGACAAATGAAAGCTTTCTAGAACTTTTTAGGGAAAAGTGGACCTTATTAACCAGATGTACGTGACAAGCATGATTCAGTGTTTCCCTCCCATTGTGTCACACCAACTGCTTCAGGAGCGACGTAATGCTTCAGTGTGCGTGTGTGCGTGCGTGTTTGTGTGTTTGTGGGCTTGACCAAGTTCAAAGCTGGTTTCATTTAGGCTAAAGCAAAGCTGTTTATGGCGACTGGCAGGCTTTTCGGCTTTGGTTAGTTTATTTTCTGCAGACATTATAACAATTGCAATGATCTTTAGCTATGTTTTTATATCTGACGTTTGGATCTTGGCACTGAAATTGAGGGATGTCTCTGTTTTCGGTCTGTGGTTCACTATGGGACTGAGTCTAATGAAGAATAACATGGCTTCGGGACACATTCAAGTATGCACAGTCAAATGCATGGGCCTGGCTTGTTTTGAGCGGCTCCTCAGGGAGGGAGGAATGTCATTCTGTGCAGAAGAAGGACCGTTGGAATTCAACGATCAGGAAAGTGTCTCCAGGATGGTGTCTGTCATTTTCCACCAATGGCACAGGGAATGTATGTCTGGGAGGACCTTGTTTAAACCTGTCGTGTGTCTCTCCTTGACGGTGGTATAATGAACACACTCTGCAGTGAACTAGGGCAGCCATAGTCTACGGGTACAGCATTCTGCCATAACACCAGTGACCCCGTAGTCACTTTGGAAGCCATAGAGGATAACTGGCCAACACGTGTCTTGGTGGAAGCCCCAGCCAGCAGCTCCCACGGAGCCCAGTGGATGTCACCGCTGTGCGGGGTTGAAGTGCCAAGTTGAGCCGTCAGAAGGACCAGGCTCCAGCCCCAAGACATAGAGCCGGGTTAGGAGTGTTAGGGCTGCTGAGATAGGAAAAAAACCCAGACAAAGGGATCTCTAGTCGGGCTAGACGGAGGAGGAGGTCCCTGTGTTAAAGATGTCTGGGAGCCCTGAGACCCAGATTTAAATGAGGGTGAAGTCGGGGGTCGGCGGCGTAATGCTGGAGACAGTGCGAATGCAGAGCCTGAGACGGACGCTGGGGGGGAGGTGGGGGGGGTCATGGGAACACCCCAATATTAGCTTGGGAGTATCGTCACTGTGGCTCTGTGTGTAATTAAGTCTCCATTGTGTGTGTGTGTGTGTGTGTGTGTACTCATGTGAATGTCTGTTCCCCCTCTCTGACAAGCTGATGATGATGATGATGATGATAATGTCATTGCAGCTGTAGTGTGGGAACTTCTTGGAAGTGATTCCATTGATTAGAACGTTTGCTTATAGATACTGTCATAGGAGTCAATATTTTTTTAAACTATATATATATAATATACAAAATGTATTTGTATTTCTTGACCAAGTGTTTAATAAGGGCTATTACTTTTGCCAATAAATATGACTAGTTGCCTAGTATTTCAATGCTTATATGAAACATACATGAGCAGCTTTATGCTTTTAGACCAAAACCCTAAACATTTAAAATCTAAAATACATTATAGCTCCTTGGTTTCATGCTTAGCCCTTGGATTTCAGCACTTATAATAAATTCTATAAGAGCAGCTGTTGTTCGTAATGAATATTCATGTAATGACACAGTTGAGAGCTTATTCACATGGCTGGCTAAGAATGTCAAGTTTCTTTGCCAGAAGGACATTGAGAATCACTGGGACGTGAGAAAGCAAAAGAAATAGGGAAATTAACCAGCATTCAACATTAACACAGTAGATGGCTGTTTCTATTCATGTTTATTGCTGAGAGTTTTTTTTTTTAACCTTTGTAGGTAAGTTGAATGAGATCAAATTCCCATGTACAGCAATGACCTGGGACCCATTGGGGTCTTGCTTATTGACAGGACAGATATTTTTGCCTCGTCTATTTGGGGATTCGATTTAGCAACCTAATGTTAGTGATCAGATACTCTAACCTCTAGGCTACCCGCTGCACCTTGCAGACGTGTGTATTGTTTTATTATCCATGGCACATTACTACACTATAGACTACTTCAGTCAAACCACAACCTTGTAGGCTACATATGATAGACATTGTATTTAGGTGTAGGCTACATATGATAGACATTGTATTTAGGTGAAGGCTACATATGATAGACATTGTATTTAGGTGTAGGCTACATGTGATGGACATTGTATTTAGGTGTAGGCTACATATGATGGACATTGTATTTAGGTGTAGGCTACATATGATGGACATTGTATTTAGGTGTAGGCTACATATGATAGACATTGTATTTAGGTGTAGGCTACACATGATGAACATTATATTTAGGAGTTTAGTTTTGCTGAGTTGAGCCTGGGTTCTGTCAGTGACGAGCTCCATTAATCAGCCCCGCCTCGTTGTGCCTGTAGTGTGTTGGCTCCGTATTCACTGGAAGGACACACCAGCTGGACCAATGGGGCAAGTTTAGGTGATCTCCATTATAGTGATCTCCGTTATTTTCAGCGGTGAGACCGAATTATTCATTAGCGGGGCTTTGATGACTCAAAGAGAGAGAGTTTTCATATTTCCCAAACGAGGAATATTTGTTACCGTTATGCTGCTGCCTTCCAAGGTAGCAAACTTTACTTTCTAGAAGGAGCCGTCCCTTTGAGTATTGCAGTGAAGAATTTATTTTCTCAGAAATGTGTCAGTGCTACCTATTGACAATAGCAAAAAAAAATCAGGAAATAGCTTACCTCTAATCATTTCAGATTTATGTTGCATGGATATTGCCCATTTAAACTTTATTAGAATTTTTCGTATCTGTACTGAGCCAAAGTATGCATACGCAAATGAACCGCACTTCACTGCAATTTGATTCCAGACATTCACCAAAAAGCGCTGTAAAAAGTAAATCTGTTTATTCGTAAACTACCCAATTCTAGTCTATGAAAAGAGGTCTGGATAGCAGACACTGATAAGAGCCTGGTAGTTGTTAGTTTTTTTTCTCATGTAAAGCACTTTGAATTGCCTCTCTGTACGAAATGTGCTACACAAATAAACATGCCTTGGCTAGTTGCTGCATCTAAATGTCCCCGAATTAAACCTGGCCATACATATAAATGGTCGATGTACACTGAAGTGTTACGTAAATGATTATGTAAAGTGAGGCGCCATTGTCTCTCGTTCACACTCTCTTTCGCCGTGTAGTAAAGTGTGTACCGACAGACAGAAAGAGGACCAGATGGAGGCAGAGCAACTAGATAAGAGGGACATACCCACCCCAGGGAGGCTTGCTGACTGGGTAATGAGTGTTCGGGAGCATGCGAATCATACACCTGGAAACAGACTGCTCACCAGGATGAGATCTAGCCTGGCGGTCCTGTGTCTTTGTGCTTCAGTCAACTGCAATAATTGAAGCTACTGTATGTTTAGAACCAGGCTAGAGTAGGGCTGTTATGTTATATAGGCGGAATCACTGTAGCTCCAATGTCCTTTCTGTGCTGTTCTATGTCATGGGATTACAGTAGTTGTGTTATTGCGGTTTTCCGATCACCCTGTGTTCATTAGCTTTTCTCAGAGAACAGCTTTGCCTCTTCCCTGTCAACTTTAAATAACTTTCAGAACCTCAGGGTTACTGAGTAGAGAAGGAGACCCTGGGACTGCCTGTGGAGTGGAACATTTCGTTCCAAATGGTGCTATTAGTGGCTTCTTTTATTCCAGGCGAATTATTGAGTGGGCCGCACTTTCCCGTTTAGGCCAAGTAGAGATGTGCTTTGTTTTGATTTAGAACCCACATTTTGCTAGTAGCCCGTGTATACTGGGGTGATGAAAGGGTCCCGTGTATACTGGGGTGATGAGAGGGTCCCGTGTATACTGGGGTGATGAGAGGGTCCCGTATATACTGGGGTGATGAGAGGGTGTTGTGTATACTGGGGTGATGAGAGGGTCCCGTGTATACTGGGGTGATGAGGGTGTCCCATGTAGACTGGGGTGAAGAAAGGGTGTTGTCTATACTGGGGTGATGAGAGGGTCCCATGTAGACTGGGGTGATGAGAGGGTCCCATGTAGACTGGGGTGAAGAAAGGGTGTTGTCTATACTGGGGTGATGAGAGGGTCCCGTGTATACTGGGGTGATGAGAGGGTCCCATGTAGACTGGGATGAAGAAAGGGTGTTGTCTATACTGGGGTGATGAGAGGGTCCCATGTAGACTGGGGTGATGAGAGGGTCCCATGTAGACTGGGGTGAAGAAAGGGTGTTGTCTATACTGGGGTGATGAGAGGGTCCCGTGTATACTGGGGTGATGAGAGGGTCCCATGTAGACTGGGGTGAAGAAAGGGTGTTGTCTATACTGGGGTGATGAGAGGGTCCCATGTAGACTGGGGTGATGAGAGGGTCCCATGTAGACTGGGGTGATGAAAGGGTCCTGTGTATACTAGGTAATAGATACAAGCCTATTCATATTATTTTTTAAAGTGCATTGTCAAAATGTATGCTTATTATTATTATTACGTAAAACAATACCATTAATGCTTGCAACTGTTTTTCGTTTTGGTAATCTTAAATTATAACAATTATAGCTAAACAGAAATATTAGAGGTTTGTGGTTCTGCTGCAGTACTGCCGCAGACCACCAGTTGACCACCACAGGCCCATACATAACTGAAAGGAGCTGATCTGAATTCATCTCGGAGAGTTACAGTACACGCCTACCTTGCTACTTGCAAGTTAACTTTATAAATGTAAATGCTAAAGGGGAACTTTGTCCAGACCAGGAGATATAATTTGGATGTTTCTGCTTTCACTTTAAACTGAGATTAGATCTGTCTTCTTGCACTTCACTGAAGAATGGTAACAGGAACATGGAAACAAGATGGTATCATTCTGGAAACAACTTGTTTGACCGAAGCGTCCTGTATTTCCTCTAATGAAGTGTATGTGGACCCTATTCTAACCCAGGCCTGTCCTGGTGCCAGTGTTAAAGTGATGAAGTCATGGGTCTCAAGGCTGTCATGCTCTTGGATATCTGCTTTCTGCCCAGTCAAGGGTTTTCCAAGCCTCATGGCAGTTTCCAAGGTGGAACAGACAGGAAGCACAGGTAATATGAAGCATCTGGTGCTTCTCAACCCGGCCAATCCCACAGGACTGCTGGAGGTGCCGGGACTGGAAGTGTGAAGTCACATGAGAGGGGAAACAAGGCTGCCAGGCATCACCCAGTGTGGCTTCTCTCCTTTTCCTCCTTCCAGACCCTAAACGACTGCAACACAAACATGCAATTAGAGAAGCGCTGAGTCAGAAGTCCGGGGGATTATTTGGTCAAACACTAGCAATTACACTGAGGAGAGAATGAGTACCAGGCCAGAGAGAACCGAAAAGAAATGTGGAGTTTCCATCGTCAGACTCTTAGTTTTTCCAAGGAGGGACAGGATGGTCCCAGAGAGGGACGCAGATGAGTAGACACAGCTCCGGAAAAAAATCAAGAGACCACTGCACCTTCTTCTTTCCCTTCCAAAAAAGTTGAAAAGGAAAGTTTTCAGGGAGGAACAGAAGCGTTCAATTAGCTGTGGTCTCTTAATTTTAACCCTTAAGTTTCTCACTCAAAACCTTCCTTTTCGACCTTTGTGGAAAGGAAAGAAAAAGGTGCAGTGGTCTCTTCATTTTTATCCGGAGCTGTATTTTAGGTGACTGTGCGCCCTTGTACCCACCAATAGGGAGAGGATGAAGCGTCACGTCATTAATGAAACATCTAATCTCATTTCAGTTTTATTTCCAAAAAGTACAATATCTTACGAATGGAGTGGACTACATGCCCCTTGCAAACATTTCTAAAAATACCTAATCTTTACTCTTATCTTAAATCTGTACTCTTACCTAAATCTAAACATTTTGGTAGCATGTAAGTTTCGTAACATATCTTTTAGTGGTGCAATGTAATGCACCCTAACATAACATAGCGTTATATGAATCAAGGTACATTCATTGGCAACGTCTTCATCACTTGGGCATGTGAGGAAGCATTTTTTGTCATGGGTTAAAAGGTAAAATACAGAGTGCTTGTATTTATCAGGTTCCACCCACACACATGCAAGCCGCGTTGGTGTGAAATTGCTGTTATTTCATATCTCACCCTCACAGAGACACCCCACCCTCACAGAGACACCCTCACAGAGACACCCCACCCTGACAGAGACACCCTCACAGAAACACTCTCATATTCTGGGTATCAGAAATGCCTCATGGCAGATCAGTTACTGTTGAGCAACTGTGGTAACAGCCTTGCTTAATGACAGATTATCTGATCACCTTGTCAGCTCTGGATGTTTATTTGCAGCCTTTCAGTCACCACTGTAGCTCAATGCTCTATCCACATGCAACCTTTGCTCTGCACGTACCACTACAGACAGTGAGTTTAATTATCCACTATGAATAATGAGCCAGACCTATCCAGGAAAGCACAGTATGCTGGGACATCGACATGGTGTCAACTGGCTAGTGGAGTTTTGAAGCACTAAGGGGCAACATGCTGGTATATGATGCACCGCTCATGAGCCTGTGATGTGATTTCAAAGAGAGTACAGAGTAAATATATATCACAGTCTGAAGTGTCTCCTCTCAAGCAGTTCAAGGTGTTTGGAAGTTCTCCATGTGTTTTTAATCAGCGTCGACAGACTGCCAGCATGGGGTGTAAACAACACACGTCGTGTGAACGGAATTCATGTGTTTCCCAAAAGCCCTTTAGTTGCAGGACTTTGTAAATTTGAGCTTTAGGGACCCTTGTTTGATTATTGTCTGGCCATTTAGCACCGTTTCAAGTCCAAATTCATTGTTTGCGAGGCATTCTTTTCAGATCCGTGGACGGAGAGCAGTCTACAAGGCTTGTTCCTAAATCAGATGTTATAGCTGGCATGTCAGTTTTACCATAAACCTGAGTTCTCTCATTAGGGAGGAATCAAACAACGTTCTCAAACAATTATTGCATCTCCACCATGGCAGTGCAGTGAGCAGCAAGTTCTACATTTGTCTCCGTAGCCCAAATGCCTCGGGTCTGACATGTCAGTGGAAAAGGAATGGGCTCATCACCGGCATGAAGCTGATTGTGGTTGCCTCTCCTCTCCACAGAGATCCCTCGGTAACGAATTACAACAGTTATTCTTTAATGGCATATCCAGTTTTCCGGCAATAAAAAGAAAGGTATTTCCGCAGGGGCAAGTTCATGGGGTTAAGTCGGTACATCAGAGTCCTGGGCAACATTAGCTGGACTCCTGGGGTTATTTGGAGGGATAACAGTTGAATAATGCTTTGTTGAGGAGCATAGAAATGTTCTGCTTTACTTGGACATGTGGAAGGCATTTTGGGATTGGGTTTGGCCCATGCGCGTGTGCTGCATGTTAACTACAGCCGAGGGCTTGGATTAACACCACATAACAGTATGTCAGAAATGTCTAGCACCTTGAATTGTGTTTAACTATTGGCACAGAGTTATGCATTTCTTTGTGTATGTAAACAAAGACGAGAGAGAAAATTCTGAACTAAGGATATGTACCTGTCTGAAGCGTAGATGGTTCTGAAAATTTGAAATAAAAAATTTGAAAAGAATGGGTTAGTAGTATAATATACACACTTATTTTTCTTTTGCAAAAATAAATAATAACAGGGCCAGCTCTGAAAAAAAGTACATAAAAGAAGCAGTATCTTGATAGAGACTTGTCCAGCTGCTATACAAACTGCACACTCTAACTGCTACACGTGTTGTTTAATGTTGTTTCTCTTCCATAATTGCATTTCGACCGTTTTTGTTCCTCTTCAGCTACAAACTGTAAACGGGGTCAGCGAACAACAGAATGTGCTTAGTGGATTTACGGACCAGTGCTTTCGTCAACAAATCAATGTTCTCGTGGTTGGCGCAGCGAGCCGAACATGAAGTCAGGAATACTGACCGTATTGACTTGTAAAGTCCATTCCACAAAGTGGGTCAACATGGTCTGCTGTGGCTTGGGGTTATCTGGGGTTATCGCCAACCTAAGTTTGCTGTGTGTTTGAACATCCTCACCCTGGTTTTACCCCTCAGCCCCTCCTGCTGCAGCAGTGTGGAGGTTGTCGTTGTCCCCCCCCCCCGACCAAGTCCTCTGTCCCCAGTGACAGCTTTCGGTATGGTTGTCATGGTGTGTCTAAGTGTGATTTCTGGGCTTGTGCTGTTGTGTGTGTGTGTGTGTGTGTGTGTGTGTGGATGAATGGTGGCGTGGTTGCGGCCATGTAGGCATAAGGGCTTGGGAACTCCTCGGGCCATGAGAAATCCTTCCAGTGTGGGTCCAGGCTGGCCGCAGGTCTTCACGGGTGACTTGGCCCTCAGAAAGCTTTCAGTGCCGGTCCACGACATAATGACTTGGCCACAATGCTTCTCTCTGCAGTCTACTGTGCTTCATCATCATTCAGATGGGACCCCTTGGTTGTGGGGTGGGGGGGTGGTGGGGTGGGGGTGGGGGTGGATGGGGACTGGGTGCTCAGTGATACCCTGCTTTGTGCCCTATGGCTGAACGATCTTCTCACAGTCAGTCAGGTGGCCCAAGGAGTTCAACTTGTGCTCTGCTATAGGCATCTTCTGGAATGTTCTCGCCTTTTTCGAGTTTGATTATAACAAGGGGAGATATCTTTGGTGTGCATGTGCAACGATTGAAGGATGGAGTTATTGTTTGGAAGCAGTTACAAAAGGTTATGAGTGTGTTTCTTTTATGTTTCTTTTTTCTATCACATTCCCTTGTAGGATCTGGCCTGTTTTACTAAATGAAGAATTGATTTGTTGCAACATACATTTGTCTAGGAAAATAAACATGAACTTGTGCATATTCTGAACTTTGAGTAAAAGTGAGTAAAACTTTCAGTTCTCAGAAATGTGTAATAGTTATTTCATCATTTATACATTTGACATTTTGTTCTCAACACTGGCCAGAGATGAAATGTTTGTGTGGCCAGTAGTCATGAAACAACCATTACTGCATGATATTAAATACTTGGGATGATTCACGTTAGAACAACGGTCAGAGTTGCTCATGATCTGTTTATTCTAAGCCTAATCTGTCCAGTGAAAGACACTTGGGGGGACAGTGATTTGGAATTAGAGGAATTGTCCGGGGAAGTATTGGATCTCCAGAAAAGAGTAAGACTCATTGTCGCCTGGTCAGAGGAAAAGCTGACTGTGAATTAGGCAGGATGAGAGTCTCTTACTTAAGCAGTTCTCACAATCATTTAATTGGTGTAACGGGGAGAAACACAGTGCCAATGTGTTCTGGCCCTGGAGAGCATTTATTTACAGTGGAAGAAATGCAATCAAAACTGCAAGGAGAAGGGAAACAAACCCAGGGACAGCATCATCCTAGTCTTCCCTCTTGTAATTCCTGCTGCCCGAAGCTACTTTCCTGGGGCCTGATCGGGAACAGGTAGACCTCGTCAAGTGGTGGCAGCCCAGCTCTGTCCAAGGGCCCCGTTTTCCAGCCCAGCTCCGTCCAAGGGCCCCGTTTTCCAGCCCAGCTCTGTCCAAGGGCCCCGTTTTCCAGCCCAGCTCCGTCCAAGGGCCCCGTTTTCCAACCCAGCTCCGTTCAAGGGCCCCGTTTTCCAGCCCAGCTCCGTCCAAGGGCCCCGTTTTCCTGTCCAGCTCCGTCCAAGGGCCCCGTTTCCCAGCCCAGGGGCCAGGTTGTTCTCCGTGGAGCGTTGGCCCAGCGCTGGCGCCTGTCACATTAATGTCACATTCCCTAATTACTAGGATCAACATGATGCCAAGCCTCAAAGTGATGTGAAGATCAGCACTGAGCTACATCTTCATCCCCCTTCACGTGTGCAGCTCAAACGTGCGTTGTTTCACTCTGAGATTTAGCTAGTGTAGAAGTGAGCCTGACAGGCATTTTTTTTCTCCAGGAAGATTGCGTAAACCCTTTTCCCTGAGGTTTGAAAGGGGATGTAAATGAAAGAGCTC
This sequence comes from Esox lucius, assembly GCF_011004845.1. Taxonomy (NCBI): domain Eukaryota; kingdom Metazoa; phylum Chordata; class Actinopteri; order Esociformes; family Esocidae; genus Esox; species Esox lucius. The sequence goes on from NC_047588.1 coordinate 37,061,131, forward strand.
GCAGATTTGTGAGTTCCCTGCTAAGTCTACTTCCCTGACCCCCGAGGCTCCCCTCTCCTCTCGTTCCTGAATGCTACCCCTCTGCGTGGTAGTGTGGGATCCGTTGAAAAGACCCCACTTTAGCAGTACTCCAGCAGCAAAGCTCCCCTCTCAAAGAACTCTCTCATTAGCATGCCTCAGACACTAACCCCAGACAGCAAATTTGCTCGGACAAACACAGTAACCAAGACTTCTCTCTCTCTGTCTTTCTGTATCTGGTCATCCCTCTTGTTGCCTGTTTCTCTCATTCTCTGTTTCTTTCCTTCCCTATCTTTTCTTTCTACTCTCTTTTTTTTCGTGTTCATGGCTGTGCCTCTCATCATTCTCTCAGTCTGACCCTCACCAATCTCTGTCTCCAATTTTCTAATGTCTTTATGATTTTCATTCTTTCCGTCTCGTTTTCCCACACCCTTCTTTCACCCCGAACAAACGTGGAGACACTCCTTTTTCTTGTTCGGTGAAGAGGGATCATCCCCCTTTTATGTGGGAGTTGGAAGTCACCAGATGGGGGGGGGAGAAAGCGTTCCGAGGTTGTTAATGAATGCCACGGGAGCAAGGGGCATATGCTGCAAATCAGAGCATAGAGGGCCTGCCCCCCCAATGCACCCCCTCCTCAGAGCGTGGAGGGCCTGCCCCCCCCCCAAAGCACCCCCTCCTCATCCCGCTCTTTAACTGGAGTAGGATGGGAAAGGGATGTTGGGGATTGTGGGCTGACATGCATTCTACCCCGTTCTCCCACACAGAACAGAGGGGCTTTCATGTAGCCCTCCAGAAACCGGGGGGGGGGGGGGTCCCTGCTCCCTGCTCCCCCCACACCCCTCCTCTCCTGTGATGGAACCAGTCCATTCTAACCAGGCAGACCGGCAGGCGGGCATACCCCTGATTGTCATTCATGGTCGGTCTCCCAGCGTCCCAGACCCCTCTGAGTAGAGGGTCTGTGGGTCTCTGGTGAGGGCTTGGATCTGTGTTGGGGGTGTGTGAGTGGGACGAGTGGATGTAGAGCTGCCCACACCCAGCCAGTGTGTGCACATAAAGAGAATATTTCTAGGGGAAAGTGCGAGAGTGACGTTTGGTGGATTGGGATAGGTGGCCGCTTGGCTTCGGGTCCACTAAGCCACATTACTGTAGCCTCTTAGGACAGGACCTCTGCGTCCTGCTACTGTCATATGACTGAGGAGCTGGGGTTCATTTGATTAGAGCAGCATGAGAGTGAGAGTGTGTGTGGAGGACAGAGAGAGAGGGTGAGAGAGAGAGAGAGAGAGAGAGAGAGAGAGTGTGTGGAGGACAGAGAGAGAGAGAGAGTGTGTGTGGAGGACAGAGAGAGAGAGGGTGAGAGAGAGAGAGAGAGAGAGTGTGTGGAGGAGAGGAGGTGTAAGGGAACGTGCCAGAAAGAGAGAGTGAGTGGGGGACAGAGAGAGAGAGTGTGAGAGAGAGAGAGAGAGAAAGAGAGCGAGAAAGCGTGACAGACAGATAGGAAGAGCGAATTTCGCTGAAAGGAAGCATTTTTGGTGGATGGGATAACACTAACCATGGAAACTACATCAGAGGAGAACCAAGAACAGAGCCTAGAGAGAAAAGGTATCAGAATGAACAGGGACTATGGAGCCGTTTAGCTCTTTTCTCCGTCCTAGTCTGCTGGTTTGTTCTATAGGGTGCTTTGGATCTGACCACATGACAGCCGTTCTCTTCACAACGGGGGGTGGGGGGGGCTCCATTCACTCGCTGTGTCTCGTCCCTCGGCTTTATAGCTTCGCAATCTGTACATGAATGTCTGTTATTTCTTCTTCATTCAGTGCAGCTGTGGTGATGGGATTGTTGTGTTGCTGTTGTTGTTGTTGATGCCATTTAAGTTGGGCTTTGCACAGTGTGGAATAACAGTGTTAGAATATGAGGACTATGTGCAGGGCTGGGGAAGTATGGAAGGAAGGCAGTGACCGCTTGTGTTGTGAACCTCATGGTCCTGTGTGTATGTGTCCCTGTCTGTGTCTCTGTCTGTGTGTCTGTGTCTCTGTCTGTGTGTCTGTCTGTGTGTCTGTGTCTCTGTCTGTGTGTCTGTGTCTCTGTCTGTGTCTCTGTCTGTGTGCTGGTGTCTCTGTCTGTGTGCTGGTGTCTCTGTCTGTGTGCTGGTATCTCTGTCTGTGTGTCCGTGTCTGTCTGTGTGTCTGTGTCTCTGCCAGTGTGTCTCTGTCTGTGTGCTGGTGTCTCTGTCTGTGTCTGTCTGTGTGTCTGTGTTTCTACTGGTGTGTCAGTGTCTCTGCCGGTGTGTCAGTGTATCTGTCTGTGTGTCTGTGCCTCTGTCTGTGTGTCTGTGCCTCTGTCTGTGTGTCTGTGACTCTGTCTCTGTCTGTGTCTCTGTCTGTGTGTCTGTGTCTGTCTGTGTGTCTGTGTCTGTCTGTGTGTCTGTGTCTCTGTCTGTGTCTCTGTCTGTGTGTCTGTGTCTATCTGTGTGTCTGTGTCTCTGTCTGTGTGTCTGTGTCTCTGTCTGTGTGTCTGTCTGTGTGCCGGTGTCTCTGTCTGTGTGTCTGTGTCTCTGTCTGTGTGCTGGTGTCTCTGTCTGTGTGTCTGTGTCTCTGTCTGTGTGTCTGTCTGTCTGTGTGCCGGTGTCTCTGTCTGTGTGCCGGTGTCTCTGTCTGTGTCTCTGTCTGTGTCTTTGTCTGTGTCTCTGTCTGTGTCTCTGTCTGTGTCTCTGTCTGTGTCTCTGTCTGTGTGCTGGTGTCTCTATCTGTGTGTCAGTGTCACTCCTTGTGTCGGTGGTTGTTTTCCTGTTGTCATTGGTGTTGGTCTTTTCTTTAAGGTCAGTATGTATTACTAATCACTGTTTCATGGCGGTTATTGCTGGACAGTGAATTGACCAAAGTTTAGAACTATTTTGTGTGTGTGTGTGTGTGTGTGTGCTTTGTTTATGTTGTGTATGTGTGTTGGGGGTGTGTTTGTATGGGGGGGTTAAAGACAAAGGGACAAGCATATCATCAGCTCCACACAGCGCTACAGATTAATCACTCACCAGGGCCAGTGGCTGGCTGATCTGTCAACAGCACACACACACACACACACACACACACACACACACATCTTCAGGAATCAGCGGATGAAGGGCAGATATATAGATTTCCCCCCCTTGTCTTGGAAGATAAAAGGCCTGCACTCTCTGTTAAAATGACAGCCCACGCCGTTGTGTTGTTCAGTCCTTGGTCCTCTGGGCTGAGCCGTGTTTGACCCTGTTACTGATGTGTGTCATTACATCAAAGGCAGATCAAATGACCATTCATGTGCAATTCTGGTAACCTTTGTTTTTTGGGGGGAATTGTGTTTTGCTTAATGCAAGGCTCTTTAAGTTGCCCTCTGATCATGTGGATGGTTTTACCTGAAGTGTTTGCCAAGACTATAGAGAACGTACATACTCTGTATGTCACTGCCTTTGTGTGTGTGTGTCTGTGTGTGTGTGTGTGTGTGTGTATGTGTGTGTACCGGACATGTCGTAGCACACGCATTCATGCGGTCACACACACGCTCACACACATTTGTTCAGTGTCAATCGGTACCACCAGTTAACGGTGATCTCCATAAGCCAGCATTGCGTTTCCGTCCGCTGTGTGTAAACCAGACGAAGACCAGCCGTGTGAACGAGGTCTTAGAATGGTCATGGTCCTTCTATGGTCACAGACCACTTTATTCTGGTACACAATCATGGTCTTCCTCAGGTCAGAGCAGGTCAAGGCCATGCACACGGACGATCTCCAACATATATTTAGCTGTTCGTCTTCCGTACAGTAGACTTGTCCGCTCCAGACGGGAGTCCTCTGTACACAACGCCAGACAATAATGAGAATGTCCCAGTCGGCTTCATGTAGCACGCCCGAGGTTCATGGGTTCCCACGGAGTCTTCCAGGCATCTGTCGGTTGGGTGACGGGCCCTATGTGAATGGTTGTTAGGTCTGTGTGGTGATGTTGACAGGCTGTGCTGGGTAACATGATGGCTGGTGAGGAAGGAACGCCAGCTGTGGTAGTGGAGGTGGCAGAGGGAGGGAGGGGGGGGGTGGAGTGGTCTGGAGCACGAGGTCAACCCCCCTTCTTTACTCGCTAGTTTTGCTCTCTCACACACACACACACACACACACACACATACACACACACTCTCGCCCTCTCTCTCACACCCACACATACACGTTCACTCTCTTCTCTATCTCTCTGGGCCGTCTGCTGTCTCTGTGTCTCTCTTGGTCAGCTGTCGGATTGACTCGGGGTGAATCGTGTCTGTCCCGTCAGACGCTCGGGTCGGCAGGATGCTCCGGGAGAGCGAAGTGGCCTGCCACCCATCTCCAACGCCACGCTTTGTGCCAGCGCGGTGCATGCTGGCTGGCCAGGATGGAACTCTGCGGTGGGCCTTCCCCTAGCTCCAGTCCAAAGCTACGAGGCCGGAAAAGCCAGACCTTGGAACCAGGGCCCCTCTGAATGGGTCTGCCCCATTGAGACTGCAGCTTGACTAAAGACTGGGGCTACATACACTAATTCTTTGTGCCAGGGTTCGTTTGATTGCTTTCCATGTCTGTCTCTCAGTCTCTCCCTCTTTATCTCTCTCTCTCTGTTTGTTTTGTATCTCTGTCTGTGTTACTGTTTGTCTCTCCTCTCTCTCAGTCTTCGGCTGTATCTCAGTCTTCGGCTGTATCTCAGTCTTCGGCTGTATCTCAGTCTTCGGCTGTATCTCAGTCTTCGGCTGTATCTCAGTCTTCGGCTGTATCTCAGTCTTCGTCTGTATCTCAGTCTTCGGCTGTATCTCAGTATTTGGCTGTCCGTTTGTAGCCCTGTCTGTCTCTATGATTCTGTATTTTCTCCCATCTGTGTCTTTATATCTCTCTATCTCTCTCTCGCTGTATCTCTTCCAATTCAGTTTGAATTTAAAGGCTTATTTTGGCAGGAGAAACATTGGTGTTTATTTTCAAAGCAAGTGGAGAATAATAACTATGTCCAATTTGTAATTTTAAGTAGACGTTAAATACGTTTTACTGAGTATAAAGGCTTTTTGGATGTTATGTCATGAGCTATGTACAGTTATGTAAAACATGACAAGGGAAAATATAGACATGATCATGGGTTTTGTTCACAATGTTGTTCATGCTCCACTGATTGCCCTACATAATTACCACAGTTTTTCATGCTGTTATTGCACTTTGTGGTATTTCACCTAATAAATATGGGAGTTTCTCCGTTTCTGAGTTTATCACTCTCAGCTTTAAGTTGGACAAAAATAAGAATGTGAAACTTAATGAGAAACTTAACAGTTTGGCCCAGAGTTCCTGCAGCTGTTCACAATCATCAGATCCTCTTGTCTGGGTCTGTCTCCCTCAGAATATGTATTTGTATCTCCGTCTGTGAACCAGTCATTTTCTGTGGCTCTCTTTGACTTTTTCTTACCTTGCCCTTTCTGTTGGGATCTGCCCCTGTCTCTGTCTTTCTCCGTGTCGCTCTATGAGTCAAATCATTCTATTTTTGAAGTATCACCCTCGCTCACTTGTTCAGCCTTTCGCACTTCCCCCTCTGTCTTTCTCACCCTCTGTGTCTTTCCCGATGATGGGGGACAGAGAGGGCCTGGGGCGTGCTGAAGTTTCAACCAGGATATCAGTCAGGTTCTGGGAAATGGGAAATTCATCAAAGAGCAGAGGGCCAATGAGAGTTTCACTTGGACCGATGCTCTGTTCAGTGAATGCCAGGAGGCTACCTCGTGTGTGTTGTTACCAGTGTGTGAAAACAACTTCCTGTGTCTCTCCATGAGGACGTTGTTAGCAAGTCACGTTGGCCTGTAATATCCTGTAATGTTTGTTGTACTGTAAAGGCATATGATTATAGTGGAGCAGTGAACAGAGAATCATGTGGTCTGAGTTTGATGGCAGGTTTACATCTATTGTAATCCCTGGAGTCAAACCACTGCTGTAGGTGTCAGATCATTTCTATAGGAGTCAGATCACTACTGTAGGAGTCAAATCATCTCTACTGTAGGAGTCAGATCACTATTGTAGGAGTCAGATCATTTCTATAGGAGTCAGATCACTATAGTAGGAGTTAAACCACTACGGAGTGAGTCAGATGTGTCTTTACACTGTAATATACATTTATTCTGTACTGAAATGATCTGGGAACAATTTTGAATGAAAGCCTAGAATTTGCTAATTATAATTAAAGTGAAGAAGCCCACCTTGTCATTGCAGAACAACTGAGGATTGTCAAGACCTTGAACCTTTACTTATTCCTCTAACATGCAAATGTCTGTCATTTGTTTGATGTCTGGACGGTCTGAAGTGTGTGGTCTTTATTCAGACATTGAGAAAGACTGCTACAGAATGTGTGAGGGACCTTGCTTACTGTCTATCACCAACAGACTTACCCATGAGGGAATATCCCAACCAGATGTCATTTCTCTGTATTATACAAATCTCTGCAGAGATGTGAGTCTACTACCACAAGTGAGAGAGTTCATCCAGACGTGTCGTTTGTTCAAGACCCCAGAGTATCTTTAAGTTTTAAAATATATTTCCTCCAGGCTTGTGCGCCGAAGAATACGTCCTTTATCGGGTGTGTGCCTGGAGTGGTGTTGTCGTGGCGAGGGTTAGGCTGTAAACCATGTCAGTGGGCCGGCGTTGGTGCCCCATGTTGTTTTAGGGGTTCGGGCGCACCGTCTGGCTAGCATGGCCAAAGTCACTCCAGCTGAGAACACAAAACCTATAATTTATAGTTAATAACCACAACTTAGGAGAGCAGCACGAGGCTTCTACACCTACAGAGAGGGACCTTTGTTCCTCCATTGTGTGTGTGTGTGTGTGTGTGTGTGTGCACGTGTGAGTGTGTGTGTGTGCAGCGATGCTTAACATCCGTGTTGAGGGCACAGACCATTCAGTCATTTATTTGTAACTCTTATCCAAAGGCGCTTTCACACATTATTGATTGCATTCATTCATTCAGTATAGTACTTCACTTATTATGAGAAGGGATAAATGAGTCCCGTTTGAAGCTGGGGCTCATGTTGTACTGTAAAGGTGGTATGAAGGCCAGGTTGGAAACGTAGCCAGGACCCAAGGTTAACACCACTACTTTTACAAAAAGCACTGCGGGATGTTTAGTGACCACAGAGAGTCAGGACTCATGTTTAACGTCCCATTCGGAGGACGACCATGTCCCCTGCCCTGTCCGGGGGTACTGGGATTTAATTTCCTGAGTGAAGAGTAACCGCTACTGGCGCTCCAACAACACTTCCAGCAGCATCTGGTTCTTCCATTCACCAACTGAACAGGACCAACCCTGCTAAGCTTCAGGGGCAAGCCAGCAGTGAGATCCAGGGTGACTGTCTACTGTGGTAGACTAGAGCTGCGTTCTCATGGACCTCCTGCTCTTCCACTGGGTTCTGTTTCAGAGGTTGCACACCTGATTTAACTTGTCAGTGTATTATCCAGCCCTTGACCGGAGGCGTAAAAAGTACAAAGTAAAAGTACAGTTTACGTCCTAATTAAGACCTAAATGACGATTTATCTTAATTAGGCACATACCTGAACTGGTGCACACATTTACTTTGTAATTTTCGCACCTCGGGCCTTGTCTAGAAGAATCTGGTGGTCAAGTTCAGGGATACAAAACAGTACAGTAGCTAGCTATCAATCCATTTAATCTAGAAATGGAAAAACAAGCCAAGTAACTGGTGTTGAGGACCTCTGTGGTACATTGATCAGATTTGTGGCCTTTGAAGCTTGTCTTTCCGCTATGTCATTTTGTCTCGCTCTTTCTCGCCATTGCCTGTTTCAGTGTTCACCTTGCATTATCACAGCTTGACAGATGTTGACATTGCAGCTTGAAGTTTGCCACTGCGAAGTTTGCCACTGCGAAGGTGCCACTGCGATAAAGGTGATTGAGGGACTGGCTGCTCCTTTGTTAGCTTGAGGGTAAAAAGGCCAATGTGAAGGACTGCCAAAGATTCTGTATGAAGTGGCATATGATATCGTGAGTGACTAGGCAATGTAGTCTCTGGGTTTAGTCACCTATCCTGATTGGTGGTTTTATGTGGACAGAGGCTTGCTTTTATAGCAGACAGGCACTTAATGAGCCTGGCCGTGGCGTCTGCGTTTCGACCGCGACGTGTCACCCTTGACTGAGCTCCACTGACTTCATAATGGGGTGAGTTCGAGTGGAATTGCTCCTGTCACTCAAGGCTATGGGACACATGAAAGGTTATATTAGGCAGCTTTTTCACTCTCCCCCTTGACGGCGCCATTCCTTTGTGTTGTCGAGATTGTATTCACTGGTTGATTGCATTGGTTGGTTGGTTGGTTTGAAGAAGTATCACAAAAACAACAGTTTGTCCCTCATGCAGTGTTTTACTGAGGCTGAGCTCGGCCCTGCCTGTCCCTTTTCACTCCGCAGCGCCTGGCATGTGTGTCCGTTTGCGGGGGTGATGTGGGCCAATTTAGCCACTCCGCCGCGCCTCGCGGAGGGCACACACTGGGTTCTGGTGAACGCGCTGCCATGACAACTGCTATTCACCAGCTCCAGGACAAAAATGTTTTTATCCCTCTGTGTGACACAAAAGACTACGGGATGAACTTTCTGACAACACACAACTATTCAATGGTCCTGTTCTGGTGCTAATATATCTGTTTTAATTTCCTTTGTCACAGCGGAAAAAGGGGACAAACGCCAACGAACTTTCACGATTCCCACCTCATGCAAGAGGCTTGCATCTCGATGGGCGTAATCTGGCCTGTCTCTCATTTCTATTGAGTAGTCCAGAACATGCAAAGCTTTTTTAATGTGCTGCTGAAGTCATGCCTGTGCATTTATTGAAAACCAAGTCCACATTCACAGGAATAAACCTCGAGTCTGGTCATTTTCCATAGAGGAAAAGCTTGACTGTTAGCCCATTTTCCATGGAACATAAATGCTTGACTCCCTCTCCGACAAGGACCAGGAAATCAACATGTGCTGGAGATCTCCAGCCTTCGAGCGGTTTGAAATGCAACATCCTTCTAGACCCAACATGTGGATCTTATTGGAAACACTTTTGTGGTCTGTTTACTGTCTAGCTATCCAGAGGAAGTGCCCTGCTGGGGCTACCGTACTACTAATACCATAATGCAGTTTACCACAACATCACGTCTGGGTCACTCACTCTCTGCCTTTCTGTCCTTATGAATTTCTATTGATTTCCATTAGAGTTTGGCTGGCATTCATTGAGCGGCACTGACCTCCCGTTGGTGCACTTTCATTCAGGGGATGAATGCACAGGACAGGCTCGCCTACCTAGCTTTAAAAACACACACACGCCTAGCTTGATTCCAGTATTGTGTGGCAGTGGTGACGTTCAGTCTCAGTGGGAAGAAAATGAGTCCTCAAGGTCAAAGTGTGGTCAACCAGCACTCATATGGTCTTTAAAATAACCTTCCTGTCTTCGTTCTGGACGTCTGCTGAGGCTTGTCTTTACGGATTTGTGTTGTACTGATAAGTGGGGTCGAGGAGGATGAGCCATTCGAAGCAGGGTTCATTTGTGTTGTACTGATTGGTGGGGACGAGGAGGATTAGCCATTCGAAGCAGGGTTCATTTGTGTTGTACTGATGGGTGGGGACGAGGAGGATGAGCCATTCGAAGCAGGGTTCATTTGTGTTGTACTGATGGGTGGGGACGAGGAGGATGAGCCATTCGAAGCAGGGTTCATTTGTGTTGTACTGATGGGTGGGGATGAGGAGGATGAGCCATTCGAAGCAGGGTTCATTTGTGTTGTACTGATGGGTGGGGACGAGGAGGATGAGCCATTCGAAGCAGGGTTCATTTGTGTTGTACTGATGGGTGGGGACGAGGAGGATGAGCCATTCGAAGCAGGGTTCATTTGTGTTGTACTGATGGGTGGGGACGAGGAGGATGAGCCATTTGAAGCAGGGTTCATTTGTGTTGTACTGATGGGTGGGGACGAGGAGGATGAGCCATTTGAAGCAGGGTTCATTTGTGTTGTACTGATGGGTGGGGACGAGGAGGATGAGCCATTCGAAGCAGGGTTGAGAAAGTCAGTAGATGTTCTCATGGAGTTCTGATGAGTAGTAAATAACGCAGTCACTTTCGATATTCTCTCTTTTGTTACGAAACAGCTGGTTTTAAACTTTCCCAAGGCTTAACCCATGGATTTCTGCCAGGACGGCTGTGTGCACATGGTGTTTTGGTAATCTAGTGTATACTCTTATTTAGAGCAAGTTACAGTTTTTAACAATGTAAGTACACGCCACAATTGTCTCCACAAAGGATTCAACAAGTGTGATTTAAGTGAAGCGTTCACAAGTACTTGTGAAGTACAGCACATCTGTATATGCAACAGAACCCCCTTATACAGGCTTTGTGATGGGTCAGTTATGGCCAGCTGGACCAACATGACCTCTCTGGGGAGAAAAGGTGAGCCTGTTACGAGAGTGAAGCTCACACGCGGAATTCAGCGAGAGCGCCCAGGATGGCCGTGACGGGCCGTGACGGACGACGGTTCGGACCATGCGGTTGACTCTCCTCCCCTCTGTCTCCCCCCCCGTCAGGTTGCTTCGAGTGCTGCATCAAGTGTCTGGGCGGGGTACCGTACGCCTCCCTGGTGGCCACCATCCTGTGCTTCTCCGGCGTGGCGCTGTTCTGCGGCTGCGGTCATGTGGCCCTCACCGGCACCATCACCATATTGGAAAACCACTTCTCAAAGATCCCCGCCGACCACGCCATGCTGACCGACGTGTAAGTCACAGCACCGCCTCCATGGGGGGGGGGGGGGGGGGGGGTTAGGGGTTCTGCACCATGCACTGGCCGATGAGGTTGCTCCGTGACCAGACAGTAACCTATGCGTGTAAACCCTGGCTGGAGTGAGTCTCCTACTAAATGATTAGAGTTGGGAATCGATAACATATAGCATATATTCTACTGGTCCTGTCGCAGATCCACACATTCAAATACAGGCATAAGCACCGGTCCAGGTCGACATACTGAACCTCACTTTTCCTCTTACACTACATCACCCCTGTTATATAAATGAGCCTCCTATTGAAGGTGCACACAAGCCCTGTTCTTCAATTATTTTACACACATCTCTTTACATCAATGAGCTCATTTCGGATTTTATTTTTAGCAGGCAAAACCCTCTCTGTGCACCTTTTCCCAGAGACAAGACCTAATAGGGAGTTTTTCTCATTTGGTCCCATTAGTCAATAGTGGAAAACAGAGGAGAGAGAGAGAGGGAGGGAGCCAAAAGGAGAGGAGGAGGGACAGCGGGGGAGGGACAGCATGTGTTTTTTGTTGAGGTTCATAGGGGAGACATTGTGAGTGCGCTATTTCATTTCACATGTCTACTGGGGTGCTCGGTCTCTCAGCAGGTCATCTCCACAGACATGTGTCACCTGTCATCTGTACAGACCGGGTGAAGGGCTTTGGCCTGTTCGTCCTCCTGTACGTAAACACGTGTGTGTACAGTTCATCAGCCAAAGATGTTGCTGTTTCATTCCCCCCCCCACCTCCCCCCAATGAGTGAAGTTGTGTTGGGTTGGTTTCAGCCAAATGTAAATGTGTAGTCTACTTTAACGGAACCTGACACATTTCTATACGCGCCCTAGTCTCCTCGCCGAGTCCCAACCCTGACAGGCAAATGGAGGAACCAGATGTAAACCGTTCAGCATGCTGCCTTTGATCCTTCCGGGGGCACTGACTGTTTCGGGGCCGTTTTCCTACACAGAATACAGCTGCTGCAATACGTCATCTATGGCCTGGCCTCTTTCTTCTTCCTGTACGGGATCATCCTGCTGGCAGAGGGCTTCTACACCACCAGTGCCGTCAAGGAGCTGCACAGCGAGTTCAAGACCACCATCTGTGGTCGCTGCATTAGTGGGATGGTAGGTTCCTGTCATCACCACCGGACTAGCGGAAAGACACGGCTAAACGGAAACGCAAAGTTCTTATTCATAGGTATTAATAACTATGCTAATTGTGTGTGTGTGTGTGTGTGTGTGTCAATTTCTCTTTTCCATCTCAGTTTGTGTTTTTGACCTACGTCCTGGGCGTGGCCTGGCTGGGCGTGTTCGGGTTCTCCGCCGTGCCCGTCTTCCTGTTCTACAACATGTGGTCCACCTGTGCCGCTATGAGGTCTCCCACGGCCAACCTCACCGACCTGGACTCTATCTGCGTGGACGTACGCCAGTACGGTGAGGGAACACCTCAGCCGTGGTCCGTGTGATCGAATGTTGGGAGGGGGGCTGCCTTCACTCAGCCGATACGAAGCGCCCCTGTTCAGTAGAGTCACCCTCTGGGGAGAAACGTGCGGTGTAGCGATTGTGCTTTGGGCGTTTCACACACTGTTGTATGTCCTACTGAATCTGGCCTATATTTGACCAAATACCAACCAGGATTCCTTTTCTAAAGACACAAAGCCGATATTTCCCCTAAATATTTTGAAGAGTATCCGTCTACAGTATCTCACCAAAGTGAGTACACCCCTCACATTTTTGTAAATATTTGATTATATATTTTCATGTGACAACACTGAAGAAATGACACTTCGCCACAATGTAAAGTAGTGAGTGTACAGCTTGTATAACAGTGTACATTTGCTGTCCCCTCAAAATAACACAACACACAGCCATTAACGTCCGAACCGCTGGCAACCAAAGTAAGTACTTTCCATTGGGGTGAATAAAAATAAAGAGATGTTTAAGTGGCTGAAAGCCCAAGATGGCAGTGTGATAAATAATTAATAGTATAACAAACCATTTCATGTTATTTTCTCTCTGGCTCCATTAACTCCCTGTGTCCCCTGTGGCTGAGTTTTATAGCAGCAATAAGACATTATAATGGCTGGAGATATTCAGCCTGCCACATTATAATGACTGGAGATATTCAGCCTGCCCCATTATAATGACCAGAGATGTTACAGTGTTGAGACTCTAAACACTCCAATGACATTTTAATGAGGACTTTTATCCAAGTTACAGCCGTTCTATAATTTACGATGTTACACGCATGTGACCTAGGAAGTGTACAGTCACATCCGTAACACTGAAATACCCCCAAGGGGATGTGTTCATCGACCAGGTCAGTGAGACGCCTGTTTTCGCGCTTCCGAATTAATCGCCGCGAGATCAGAGGTGCAGACGTTGCTCCTTACTTAAATGTGTTGGACACGCCTATTATCCATACTTTCATTTGGGTCTGTTACTAGGGTCCGTTTAAAGCCGGACCATTCTTTAATTATCCATGTGCTTTTGTGAAAACACGATGTGTCAACTTGAACCTTTGTGCTGAACGAGTGCAGGCATCATCCCATGGAGCGCCACGCCGGGCAAGGCTTGTGGGTCTACCCTGGGAGACATCTGTAATACCAGCGAGGTAAGGGTCAAAGGGTCAGCTCAGTTGACGTGGGTTAATGCACGCTAGCTGCTCACAGAATAGGTGTTAACGCGCAAAACAATTTAGCATTCTAGCAATTTAGCATTCTCGGCGGTAATCGTTGTTTTTGGTCTTTTCCTCAGTTCTACTTATCCTACCACTTGTTCATCGTAGCATGTGCTGGAGCTGGGGCAACAGTCATTGCTTTGGTAAGATCACCTCTCTCTCTTTCTCTCTTTCTCTCTCTCTCTCTCTTTCTTTCTTCCTCTCTCTATCTCCATTTATCCATCCCCTCGGTCCATCCCTGCACGGTTTGTATCTGACTGTACATCACTGCTCCTCTCCTCTCCCGTGTGGTTTTTATAACCTTTGGAAGGCAGAGACACACTGGCTTCTGCACAGCTCTGATTCCATTGGCTGTAAACCATCTGCTTCGATGCTCCGTCTTGTTTTAAAGTCTGAGGAAACCGGGCGAAGGTTTTCCCTCAGTCCAGACTGACTTGGCAATGTGTATACATTAACAAAGGGAATCTCTGCAAGGCTTGAAACGTGTGTATACCAAAGTTTCTTCTGATAGAACGACTATGATAGAAGAGCAA